>NC_047549.1:370000-649601 GCF_012275295.1 Melopsittacus undulatus | reverse complement strand
GTGTCGGGGGGGGGCAGATATTGGGGACCCCCCCTCCCCGGCCCCCAGGCCCCTCCCCCCCCACCTCCAGCACCGCCCCCCCCGCGGCCACCAGCCCAGTGGCCCCCCCGGCACCGGCACCGGACACCTTCGTCATCCAGGGGTGTTATGTGCTGGGGGGGGGCGGCCAGGCCTATTCACACAGCACCAGAGCATCCCCTGCCACGGTGAGCAGGGAGCAGGGAACCGGGGGGGGAATGGGGGGTGAATTGGGGGGAAAATGGGAAATTTTGGGGGAAAATGGGAAAATTGGGGGGAAAAGGGGGGAATTTGGGGGAAAAAAAAGGGAAAAAAATTGGGGGAAAAGTGGGAAAATTGGGGAAAAATGGGAGATTTAGGGGGAAATTTGGGGAAAAATGGGAAATTTGGGGGGAAATTTGGGGAGAAATGAGAAATTTGGGGGAAAACCACGGGAAATTTGTGGGAAAAGGCAGAAAATTGGGAAGGAAATGGGAAATTTTGGGGGAAATTGGGAAATTGAGGGAAGAAAATGACAAATTTTGGGTGGTGTTGGGGTTTTATTGGGGATTGTTGGGGGTCATTGTGGAGGTCATTGTGGGGGTCATTGTGGGGTCATTATCGGGTCACTGCAGGGGTCATTGCGGGGTCATTGTGGGGTCATTATCGGGTCACTGCGGGGTCATTGTGGTGTCACTGCAGGGGTTGTTATGGAGGTCACTGTGGGGTCATTGTGGAGGTCATTGTGGGGTCACTGCAGGGGTCATTGTGGGGGTCATTGTGAGGTTATTGTGAAAGTCATTGTGGGGTCACTGTGGAGGTCAGTGTGGGGTCATCGTGAAGGTCACGATGGGGTCATTGTGAGGTCATTTTGAAGATCACTGTGGGGTCATTGCGAGGTCATAGTGGGGTCACCGTGGGGTCATTTTGAAGGTCACTGTGGGGTCATCACGGGGTCATCTCAGCTGACCCCTCTGTAACCCCCCTTAGGTGCAGTGGCTGGCTGGAGAACTACGAGGGCGCTGAGGGTGTGAGCCTGCCCCGCAGTGCTCTGTACTGCCACTACCTGCTGCACTGCCAGCACCGAGCGCTGCCCCCGGTCAATGCTGCCTCCTTTGGGAAACTCATCCGATCAGTGTTCCCTGGGGCTGCGAACACGGAGACTGGGAACCAGGTAACACATAGAGATACCATAGAGATACCATAGAGACACATAGAGACACCATAGGGACACTAACCTGCTGCACTGCCAGCACCGAGCGCTGCCCCCGGTCAATGCTGCCTCCTTTGGGAAACTCATCCGATCAGTGTTCCCTGGGCTGCGAACACGGAGACTGGGAACCAGGTACCACATAGAGACACCATAGAGAGATATAGAGACACATAGAGACACCATAGAGACACATAGAGGTACATAGAGACACCATAGGGACACCATAGGGACACTACCTGCTGCACTGCCAGCACCGAGCGCTGCCCCCGGTCAATGCTGCCTCCTTTGGCAAACTCATCCGATCAGTGTTCCCTGGGCTGCGAACACGGAGACTGGGAACCAGGTACCACATAGAGACACCATAGAGAGATATAGAGACACATAGAGACACCATAGAGACACATAGAGGTACATAGAGACACCATAGGGACACCATAGGGACACTACCTGCTGCACTGCCAGCACCGAGCGCTGCCCCCGGTCAATGCTGCCTCCTTTGGCAAACTCATCCGATCAGTGTTCCCTGGGCTGCGAACACGGAGACTGGGAACCAGGTACCACATAGAGACACCATAGGGACACCATAGAGACACATAGAGAGACATAGAGACCCATAGAGAGACATAGAGACACCATAGAGAGACATAGAGACACATAGAGAGACATAGAGACACATAGAGAGACATAGAGACACATAGAGACACCATAGAGACATAGAGAGACATAGAGACACCATAGAGAGACATAGAGACACCATAGAGAGACATAGAGACACCATAGAGACACATAGACTCACCATAGAGAGGCATAGAGAACCATAGAGACACCATAGAGAGACATAGAGACACATAGAGACCCCATAGTGACCCACAGAGACCCACAGGGACCCATAGAGCCACAGAAACCCCATAGCGACCCATAGCAACCCACAGGGACCGAGACCCATAGAGACACATAGAGACCCCATAGTGAAACATAGTAACCCATAGAGACCCCATAGAGACACGTAGCAATCCATAGCAACCTATAGAGACCCCATAGAGACACATAGCAGACCCGTAGTGACCCATAGTGCCTCATAGCGACCCACTACACCCCACATCACCCCAGAGAGACCCATAGCACCCCACCACAGCCCAGACACCCCCAACACCCCCCTGGGACCCCCAACCATAACCCCATATCTGCCCCCAGGGGGAACTCCAAGTACCACTATTATGGGCTGCGCATCAAGGCCGGGTCCCCCCTGCTGCGGCTCATGGAGGACCAGCAGCACCTGGCCATGCGGCAGCAGCCCTTCGCCCAGAAGCAACGGTGAGGGGCTCAGCCCCCCATCCCCCCCCCCCCCCCATCAGCAATGGGGCCGGCCCCACTGATGCCCCCCCCATCAGCAATGGGGCCGGCCCCACTGATCCCACCCCCATCAGCAATGGGGCAGGCCCCACTGATGCCCTCCCATCAGCAATGGGGCAGGCCCCACTGATGCCCCCCCCATCAGCAATGGGGCCGGCCCCACTGATGCCCCCCCCCCCATCAGCAATGTGGCCGGCCCCACTGATGCCCTCCCATCAGCAATGGGACTGGCCCCACTGATGCCCTCCCATCAGCAATGGGACCGGCCCCACTGATGCCCCCCCCATCAGCAATGGGACTGGCCCACTGATGCCCCCCCCCCATCAGCAATGGGGCCGGACCCACTGATGCCCCCCACATCAGCAATGGGGCCGGCCCCACTGATGCCCCCCCCCCATCAGCAATGGGGCCAGCCCCACTGATGCCCCCCCCCCCATCAGCAATGGGGCCGGCCCCACTGATGCCCCCCCCCCATCAGCAATGGGACCGGCCTCACTGATGCCCCCCCCCCATCAGCAATGGGACCGGCCCCACTGATGCCCCCCCCCATCAGCAATGGGGCCGGCCCCACTGATGCCCCCCATCAGCAATGGGGCCGGCCCCACTGATGCCCCCCCCCATCAGCAATGGGGCCGGCCCCACTGATGCCCTCCCATCAGCAATGGGACTGGCCCCACTGATCCCCCCCCCATCAGCAATGGGGCCGGCCCCACTGATGCCCTCCCATCAGCAATGGGACTGGCCCCACTGATCCCACCTCCCCATAGGCTGAAGCCCATCCAGAAGGTGGAAGGGGTCACCAACGGTGCCACGGTGGCTGCAGCCCCCCCCGGCCTCACCGACATCAGCAGCCAGGTCCAGCAGTACCAGCAGTTCCTGGGTGAGCAGAGGGGTGCCAGTGCCCCATAACCCCCCATGCATCCCATAACCCACCCTGAGCCCCATAACAACCCCTGCACCCCATAACAACCCCTGCACCCCATAACCCCCCCTGCTCCCCATAGCAACCCCTGCACCCCATAACCCACCCTGCTCCCTATAACCCCCCCTGTACCCCATAGCAACCCCTGCTCCCCATTGCACCTCATAACCTCCCCTGCACCCCATAACAATCCCTGCTCCCCATAGGAAACCTTGCACCCTATAACCCCCCCGCTCCCCATAAAAACCCCTGCACCCCATAACCCCCCCTTGCACGCCATAGCAACCCCTGCTCCCCATTGCACCCCATAACAACTCCTGCACCCCATAACCCCCCCTGCTACCCATAACAATTCCTGCTCCCCATAGCAAACCTTGCACCCTATAACCCCCCCTGCACCCCATAACAAAGCTTGCACCCCATAACAACCCCTGATTCCCATTGCACCCCATGAACCCCCTGCTCCCCATGACCCCCCCTGCTCCCCATAACAACCCTTGTACCCCATTGCAGCCCATAACCCCCTACACCCCATAACCCCCCCTGCTCCCCAGCCCCCCCTAACCCCCATCCCCCCCCCACAGATGCCTCTCGGGCTCTGGCCGAGTTCCCAGACCTGGATCTGATGGAGAAACCTCTTCCTGATGGAGCCGGAACCGACGACCTGAAGGTTTTCCAGCTGCTCTATCGGGAACACTGTGAGGTGGGAACACCCCAAAACAGCCTGAAAACACCCCAAAAACACCCCAAAACAGCCTGAAAACACCCCAAAACAGCCTGAAAACACCCCAAAAACAGCCTGAAAACACCCCAAAACAGCCTGAAAACACCCCAAAAACAGCCTGAAACACCCCAAAAACAGCCTGAAAACACCCCAAAACAGCCTGAAAACACCCCAAAAACAGCCTGAAACACACCAAAAACAGCCTGAAAACACCCCAAAACAGCCTGAAAACACACCAAAACAGCCTGAAACACCCCAAAAACAGCCTGAAAACACCCCAAAACAGCCTGAAACACCCCAAAACAGCCTGAAACACACCAAAACAGCCTGAAAACACCCCAAAACAGCCTGAAACACACCAAAACAGCCCGAAAACACACAAAAACACCCCAAAACCACCCCAAAACAGCCTGAAAACACCCCAAAACAGCCTGAAAACACCCAAAAACACCCCAAAAACACCCCAAAACAGCCTGAAACAACCCAGAACAGCCTGAAAACACCCCAAAACACCCAAAAACACCCTGAAAACACACCAAAACACCCCCAAAACACCCCAAAACACACCAAAAACACCCCAAGAACTCCCCAAAACACCCCGAAAACACCCCGAAAACACCCCAAAACAACAAAAAACACCAGAAAACAACCAAAAAACACCCAAAAAACACCAAAAAACAACCAAAGAACACCGAAAACACAAAAAAACACCCAAAAAACCACACAAAAACCAACCAAAACACACCAAAACCCACCAAAAACACCCAAAAACCACCAAAAAACAACCAAAGAACACCGAAAACACCAAAAAAAAACAAAAAAAACACACAAAAACCAACCAAAACACACCAAAACCACCCCATAAACACCCAAAAACACCAAAAACCACCAAAACCAACCGAAAAAAACACCCAAAATCAACCAAAACACACCAAAAACTCCAAAGAACACCCCAAAAACACCCAGAAATAACCAAAACACGCCACAAAACACCAAAAAAGACACAAAAAACACCCAAAACCACCCAAAAACACCCCAAAAACCCCCAAACCCACCTGCCCCCCCCTCCCCCCCAGGCCATGGTGGACGTGCTCATCAACCTCCAGTTCACACTGGTGGAGACCCTCTGGAAAACCTTCTGGCGCTGCAGCCTCAGCCCCCCCAGTGATGGAGCCGGAGCCGTGTGAGTGGGGGGGGACCCATCGACCCCCCCTTTAACCCCCATTGACTCCCCTTTACCCCCATTGACCCCCCTTTACCCCCATTGACTCCCCTTTACCCCCATTGACCCCCCCTTTAACCCCCATTGACTCCCCTTTACCCCCATTGACCCCCCTTTACCCCCATTGACTCCCCTTTACCCCCATTGACCCCCCCTTTAACCCCCATTGACCCCCCCTTTAACCCCCATTGACTCCCCTTTACCCCCATTGACCCCCCCTTTAACCCCCATTGACTCCCCTTTACCCCCATTGAGCCCCCTTTAACCCCATTGACCACCCCTTTTACCCCCCATTGACCCCATTTATCTCCCCTTTACCCCCCTTTTCCCCTCCACCCCCCATTGACCCCCCTTTTCCCCCTCCCTTTACCCCCCATTGACCCCCCCCTTTACCCCCAATGAGCCCCCCCTTTACTCCTCATTGACCCCCTTTACCCCCACTTAACTCCCTGTTTTACCACCCCTTACATCCCATTTACCCCCATTGACCCCCCCTTTACTCCCCCTTTACCCCCCATTGACCCCCCCCTTTACCCCCGTTGACCCCCCTTTATCCCCCCCTTACCCCCCTTTACTCCCCCCTTTACCCCCCCATTACCCTCCCTTACCCCCCTTTACCCCCTATTTACCCCCCTATACCCTCCCTTTTATCCCCCTTTACCCCCCATTTACCCCCCCTTTACCCCATTTACCCCCGATTTTACGCCCCTTTACCCCCCTTTATCCCCCCCTTCCCCCCCATTCACCCCCCCTTCACCCCTCCCTTACTCCCCTTACCCCCCTTTATTCCCCCATTTACCCCCCTTTACCCCCCTTACCCCTTTACCCCCATTGACCCTCCCTTTATCCCCATTGACCCCCCTTTTACCCCACTTACTCCCCCTTTACCCCCCCTTTTACCCTCCTGTTTACCCCTCCCTTACCCCCCTTTACCCCCCCTTTAACCCCCCTTTTACCCCCCCTTTAACCCCCCTTTAACCCCCCTTACCCCCCCTTTACCCTCCCTTTAACCCCCCTTACCCCCCTTACCCCCCCTTTAACCCCCCCTTTACCCCCCCTTACCCCCCCTTTACCCCCCCTTTACCCCCCTTACCCCCCCTTTACCCCCCTTTTACCCCCATTGACCCCCATTTACCCCCCCTGACTGCCCCACTGCTGCCCCACAGGCACGAGGAGGCCGAGAAGCGTCTGCCCCAGGCCAGGCTGGTGGCTCTGTGCAAGTGGGAACCTGCTCTGCGCTGGGTGCGGGACTGTGACCATGCAGTGTACCAGGGGCTGGTGGAGATCCTGATCCCCGACGTGCTGCGGCCCATCCCCAGTGCGTAACTGACCCAAAACCACCTGAAACTGACCCAAAATCACCTGAAACTGACCCAAAACCACCTGAAACTGACCCAAAACCACCTGAAACTGACCCAAATCCTGATCCCTGACGTGCTGCGGCCCATCCCCAGTGCGTAACTGACCCGAAACCGGCTTAAATCACCCCAAAACTGACCCAAACTGACCCAAATCCTGATCCCCGACGTGCTGCGGCCCATCCCCAGTGCGTAACTGACCCAAAACCGGGTTAAATCACCCCAAAACTGAGCCAAATCCTGATCCCCGACGTGCTGCAGCCCATCCCCAGTGCGTAACTGACCCAAAACCACCTGAAACTGACCCAAAACCACCTCAAACTGACCCAAAACTGACCCAAAACCCCCTGAAACTGACCCAAAACTGACCCAAAACCACCTGAAACTGACCCAAAACTGAGCCAGAAACACCAGAAACTGACCCAAATCCTGATCCCCGACGTGCTGCGGCCCATCCCCAGTGCGTAACTGACCCAAAACCACCTCAAACTGACCCAAAACCACCTGAAACTGACCCAAAACCACCTGAAACTGACCCAAAACTGAGCCAAAAACACCCGAAACTGACCCAAAACTGAGCCAAAATCACCTAAAACTGACCCAAAATCACCCAAATCCTGATCCCCGACGTGCTGCGGCCCATCCCCAGTGCGTAACTGACCCAAAACCACCTGAAACTGACCCAAAACTGACCCAAAACCACCTGAAACTGACCCAAAACCACCTGAAACTGACCCAAAACCACCTGAAACTGACCCAAAACTGAGCCAAACTGACCCAAATCCTGATCCCCGACGTGCTGCGGCCCATCCCCAGTGCGTAACTGACCCCAAACTGACCCAAAACAGGGTTAAATCACCCCAAAACTGAGCCAAAAACACCCAAATCCTGATCCCCGATGTGCTGCGGCCCATCCCCAGTGCGTAACTGACCCAAAACCACCTGAAACTGACCCAAAACTGAGCCAAAAACACCTGAAACTGACCCAAAACTGACCCAAAACCACCTGAAACTGACCCAAAACCGGGTTAAATCACCCCAAAACTGAGCCAAACTGACCCAAATCCTGATCCCCGACGTGCTGCGGCCCATCCCCAGTGCGTAACTGACCCAAAACCACCCGAAACTGACCCAAAACTGAGCCAAAAACACCTGAAACTGACCCAAAACCACCTGAAATTGACCCAAAACTGACCCAAAACCACCTGAAACTGACCCAAAACCAACCCCCCCTCCCCCCCCAGGTGCCTTGACCCAAGCGATCCGGAACTTCGCCAAGAGCCTGGAGTCCTGGCTCACCAGCGCCATGATGAACATCCCCGAGGAGATGGTGCGCGTGAAGGTACTGTGGGGCACCCCATAGATACACCCCTGCCCCATAGCGCCCCATAGATTCACCCCTGCCCCATAGCGCCCCATAGATTCACCCCTGCCCTATAGCACCCCATAGATTCACCCCTGCCCCATAGCGCCCCATAGATTCACACCTGCCCCATAGCGCCCCATAGATTCACCCCTGCCCCATTGCCCTGCCCCATTGCTCTGCCCCATTCCCCTGCCCCATTGCTCTGCCCCATAGCCCTGCCCCACTGACCTGCCCCACTGACCTGCCCCATTCCCCTGCCCCATAGCCCTGCCCCATTGCCCTACCCTATTGCCTTGCCCCATTGCTCTACCCCATTGCTCTGCCCCATTACCCTACCCCATTGCCTTTCCTCATTGCTCTCCCCCATAGCCCTACCCCATTGCTCTGCCCCATAGCCCTGCCCCATAGCCCTGCCCCACAGCCCTGCCCCATAGCTCTCCCCCATTCCCCTTCCCCATAGCCCTGCCCCATTGCTCTCCCCTACCCCATAGCCTTGCCCCACTGCTCTGCCCCATTGCTCTCCCCCTTGCTCTCCCCCATTCCCCTGCCCCACATCCCTGCCCCACTGCTCTGCCCCACAGGTGGCAGCCGCCAGCGCCTTCGCGCAGACCCTGCGGCGCTACACGTCCCTCAACCACCTGGCGCAGGCAGCTCGAGCTGTGCTGCAGAACACGGCTCAGATCAACCAGATGCTCAGCGACCTCAACCGCGTCGACTTCGCCAACGTCCAGGTAGGGCTGGACCCATAGAGACCCATAGAGACCCATAGAGACACATAGAGACACATAGAGACACATAGAGAACCATAGAGAACCATAGAGACACATAGAGACACATAGAGACCCATAGAAACACATAAAGACCCATAGAGACCCATAGAGACACATAGAGACACATAGAGACAAATAGAGAGACATAGAGACCCATAGAGACACATAGAGACCCATAGAGACCCATAGAGACCATAGAGACACATAGAGAACCATAGAGAACCATAGAGACACATAGAGACACATAGAGACCCATAGAAACACATAAAGACCCATAGAGACCCATAGAGACACAGAGACACATAGAGACAAATAGAGAGACATAGAGAGACATAGAGACACAGAGACACATAGAGAGACATAGAGACACATAGAGACACATAGAGAGACATAGAGAGACATAGAGACACATAGAGAGACATAGAGACACATAGAGACCCATAGAGACACATAGAGACCCATAGAGTGTGGGTGTGGGTCGAGGTGTGGGTCCGGGTGTGGGTCCGGGTGTGGGTCTGGGTGTGGGTCCGGGTGTGGGTCCGGGTGTGGGTCTGGGTGTGGGTCTGGGTCCGGGTGTGGGTCTGGATGTGGGTCTGGGTGTGGGTCCGGGTGTGGGTCCGGGTGTGGGTCTGGGTGTGGGTCTGGGTCTGGGTCTGGGTCTGGGTCCGGGTGTGGGTCTGGATGTGGGTCTGGATGTGGGTCTGGATGTGGGTCTGTGTGTGGGTCTGGGTGTGGGTCCGGGTGTGGGTCTGGATGTGGGTCCAGCTGTGGGTCCGGGTGTGGGTCTGGGTGTGGGTCCGGGTGTGGGTCTGGATGTGGGTCCGGCCGTGGGGCTGAGGCCCTGCCCCATAGGAACAGGCATCGTGGGTCTGCCGCTGCGAGGACCGTGTGGTTCAGCGCCTGGAGCAGGACTTCAAGGCCACCCTACAGCAGCAGAACTCACTGGAGCAATGGGCAGCCTGGTTGGATGCAGTTGTGGGGCGCGTGCTCAAGCCCCACGCTGGCACCCCACACTTCCCGCGCGCCGCCAAGCTCTTCCTGCTCAAGTGGTCCTTCTATAGGTGCGTGACCCACAGCTGCATCCACATGTGCTCCATACATCCCTATTTGCCCTACACATCCCCCATACATCCCCATCTGCCCCACACATCCACATCCCACATCCCCATCTGCCCCATACATTCCCATCCACCCCATCTCTATCCCCATCGGCCCCACACATCCCCATCTGTGCCATCTACATCCACATCCGCCCCACACATTAACTGTGCCCCACACATTTCCATCCACCCCACACACCCCCATCCGCCCCACACATCTCCATCCACACCACACATTAACTGCACCGCACACATCCCCATCCACACCACACATCTCCGTGCCCCACACATTAACCGTGCCCCACACATCCCCATCCACCCCATACATCCCCATCCACCCCACACATCCCCACGCCCCACACATCCCCATCCACCCCATCTCCATCCTCATCCGCCCCACACATCTCCATCCACCCCACACATCCCCGCGCCCCACACACCCCCATCAGCCCCACACATCCCCATCCACCCCATCTCCATCCCCATCTGCCCCACACATCCCCCACACCCCACACATCCCTATCTGCCCCATATATCTCCTTCTGCCCCATACATCTCCATCCGCCCCACACATCCCCCTCTGCCCCACACCCCACACCCTGCCCCACAGCCCTCTCTGCCCCACAGCTCCATGGTGATCCGGGACCTGACCCTGCGCAGCGCCGCCAGCTTCGGCTCCTTCCACCTCATCCGCCTGCTCTATGATGAGTACATGTACTACCTGGTGGAGCACCGCGTGGCACAGGCCCGAGGCCAGAGCCCCATTGCTGTCATGGGCGAGGTGAGGGGGCACAGACCCATAGAGACCCATAGAGAGACATAGAGACACATAGAGAGACCCATAGAGACCCATAGAGACCCATAGAGACCCATAGAGACACATAGAGACCCATAGAGACCATAGAGACACATAGAGACACACAGAGACCCATAGAGACACACAGAGACCCATAGAGACACATAGAGACACATAGAGACCCATAGAGACACATAGAGACACATAGAGACCCATAGAGACACATAGAGACCCATAGAGACCCATAGAGACCCATAGAGACACATAGAGACACATAGAGACCCATAGAGACACATAGAGACCCATAGAGACCCATAGAGACACATAGGGACCCATAGAGACCCATAGGGACCCATAGGGACCCATAGGGACCCATAGAGACACATAGAGACACATAGAGAGACACAGAGACCCATAGAGACCCATAGAAACACATAGAGACTCATAGAAACACATAGAGAGACCCATAGAGACCCATAGAGAGACACAGAGACCCATAGAGACCCATAGAAACACATAGAGACCCATAGAGACCCATAGAGAGACCCATAGAGAGACCCTTATAGAGACCCATAGAGAGACCCATAGGGAGGCCCATAGAGAGCCCCATAGAGACCCACAGGGAGCCCCATAGAGCCCCATAGAGATGGGGAGGGGGGGGCAGAGGTTTGATGCCCTCCCCCCCCCCCCCCAGTTTGCCAACCTGAGCTCCCTGAACTCACTGGACCCAGATAAAGGTCAGTGGGTTTCAAACTGGAGCTAGTGGGGCTGCTGGGGGGGGTTATGGGGGGGGCTATGGGGGTGTTGGGGGGGCTATGGGGGGATAATTGGAGGGTTTATTGGGGTGTCTATGGGGGGTGTTTGGGGGGGTCATTGGGGGGGCTATGGGATGGTTTATGGGGGGGTCTATGGGGGGGGCTATGGTGGGTAGTGGGGGGCTAATTGGTTTCTTGGGGGGGCTATGGGGGCATTTGGGGGTCTATGGGGGTGTTGGGGGGACCATAGGGGGTGTTTAGGGGGGGTCATTAGGGGGCATTGGTTTATGGGGGGTCTATGGGGGGGGTTTGAGGGGGGTCATTTGGGGGGGTTGGGGGGAGCTATGGGATGGTTTATGGGGGCGCTATTGGGGGGGTCTATGGGGGGTGTTGGGGGATAACAGAGGGTTTATTGGGGGGCAATGGGGGGTCTATGGGGGTGGGATGTGTGTCTGGCCCCTCCCCCACCCCCCCCATCCCCCCCCCAGACGAGGAGGAGGAGGACGAGGACGAGAGCGAGGAGGAGGCGGAGCTTGGGCTGGGGGAGGGGCACGCGCTGACCCCTGACCCCCTGGAGCCCCCCCCCAAGCTCCCCCGCTTCGTGCAGGCCCTGCCCTCCAGCTGAGCCCCGCCCCCTCCCGAGGCCCCGCCCCCTCCCCTCCAAGCCCCGCCCCCACCCTCGGGGGGGAGGGGAAAGGGGGGGGATGGGGGCGGAGTCAATGTGCCTTAAGCCGGGATCGTGCCAAAGCCCCGCCCCCCCCTCCCGGGGGTGGGGGAGGGGCGGGGGGACCCCCCCCCCCCCCACGGGACACTATGGGGGGAGGGGGGGAGGGGGAAAGGGGAGGGGGGAGGGGCACAAACACCGGGGGGAGGGGGGGGAACCCCCCTCAATGTAAGCCCCGCCCCCCAATGAGGGCCCCTCCCCCCCAGCCCCTCCCCCCCCTCGAGCTTCAGCCCCTCCCCCCCCGCATTCGAGCTGCGCTTTTGTACCCCACGCCCCTCCCCCACCCCACGTGACGTGTGGGGGGAGGGGTCGATGTTTGTGGCCTCTATCGTGACAGAGCCTTTGGGGGGGGGGGGGTGGGGGAGGGGGGGGGTGGGGACCCCCTCGTGCCCCTCCCCCCCCCCCCAGTGTGTGCCCCTCCCCCCGCCCCTCCCCCCAGGCTGTTTTCTACCTTTTGTAGTTCTTTCTAAACGGAATAAAACCCACGTGGTCTTTAAGCCCCTCCCCCCCCCAGGGTTTATTATGGGATGGGGGAGGGGCCACGCGCCCCTCCCCCCCCTCCTCCAACCGGAAACAACAACAGGGTACAAATAAACAGGGTGGGGGAGGGGCGGAGGAAAAGGGGGTGGGGGGAGGGGGGGGAGGGGCAGGACCCCCCCCCCAATGGCCCCTCCCCCCACCCCTGTTTGGCCCCTCCCCCCTCTACAGCACGATCCACGTGTAGCGCTCGTTGTCAGCCAGCACCTTCAATGAGCAACCTGGGGGGGGAGGGGGGGGTTAAAGGTGGGGGGTGGGTTATATGGGGGGGGAGGGGGGGGGTCTGGCCCCTCCCCCCCCCCCGCAAACCCCTCCCCCACCTTCAATGAGCAACCTGGGGGGGGGATGGGGGGGTTAAAGGTGGGGGTTGGGTTATATGGGGGGGAGGGGGGGGGGGGGTCTGGCCCCTCCCCCCCCCCAAACCCATCCCCCACCTTCAATGAGCAACCTGGGGGGGAGGGGGGGGTTGGGTTAAATGGGGGGTTCCTCTCCCCTCCCCCCTCAAGCCCCTCCCCCACCTTCAATGATCAATCTGGGGGGGGGGATGGGGGGGTTAAAGGTGGGGGTTGGGTTAAATGGGGGGGGGAAGGGGAGGGGGAGTCCTCTGCCCTTCCCCCCCCAAGCCCCTCCCCCCCAAGCCCCTCCCCCACCTTCAATGATCAACTTGGGGGGGGGATGGGGGGGTTAAAGGTGGGGGTTGGGTTAAATGTTGGGGGGGGGGAGGGGGGGTTGTGACCCCTCCCCCCCATGCTCCTCCCGCACCAAGCCCCTCCCCCACCTTCAATGAGCAACTTGGGGGGCATGGGGGGGGTTAAAGAGGGGGTTGGGTTACATGGGGGGGGTTCCTCGCCCCTCCCCCCCCCTCCCCAAGCCCCTCCCCCCCCAGCCCCTCCCCCCCCCCAGCCCCTCCCCCACCTTTGTGCAGGGCCTCATTGGTCATGCGGTTCACGTATCTCGCGCTGCTCTCGGGCACCAGCCACCGCATGACGGTGTCAACGCAGCCCTTCCGGTACGCGCTCCAGACGCTGCCGCTGGGGGCGGGGCCAACGGGGGGGCGGGGCCAATGAGGAGCGTGGTCAACGGGAGGGGCGGAGTCAACGGGAGGGGCGGAGCCAATGGGAGTGAGCGGTGTCAACGGGAGGGGTGGTGTCAGTGAGGGGGCGGGGCCAATGAGGGGGCGTGGCCAATAGGAGGGGCGGAGCCAATGGGGAGGGGCGGAGCCAAGGGGAGGGAGCGGTGTCAATGGGAGGGGTGGTGTCAGTGAGGGGGCGGGGCCAATGAGGGGGCGGGGCCAATAGGAGGGGGCGGAGTCAACGGGAGGGGCGGAGCCAAGGGGAGGGAGCGGTGTCAATGGGAGGGGTGGTGTCAGTGAGGGGGCGGAGTCACCGGGAGGGGGCGGAGTCAATGATTGGGCGTGGCCAATGGGAGGGGCGGGGTCAAAGGGAGGGGGTGGGGTCATGGGGAGGGGGCGGGGTCAAAAGGGGAGGAGTCAAAGCTCGGCTCCGCCCCCTCCATAACCAAACGATGCTCGATGATGGCATCAAAGCCACCCCCAATTGGTCACTGAATCCACCCAATTTGCCCCAAATCCAACCGGTTTGCGTCCGTATGTATTCATATTACCCCATAACCGGACAGATGACACCAAAATACACCCGATATGCCCCAAATCTCCCCCCGTTGCACCCAAATCCGCACAAATTGACCCCAAATTGCACTAGCATCCACTAGGTTTTCACCATCACCCCTGAATTGCCCCCAGATCCATGCAGCACATGTTGGAATGGCACCAGCCCATCCCATAATTACCCCAGTTACCCCAAACCCATTAAATTGCCCCAAACTACACCCAAACCCATCAAATTGCCCCCGAACTACCCCCAAAAACCCATCAAATTGCCCCAAACTATCCCCAAACCCATCAAATTGCCCCAAACGCATCATATTGCCCCAAAACAACCCAAAACTGCCCCCAAACCCTCCAAAACTGCCCCCAAATTGCCCCATAACCACCCTAAACCCCCAAACTGCCCCAAACCCACCCAAAACTGCCCCCAAACTGCCCCATAACCCCCCCAAACCCCCCTCACCTCGTCTGCCCCTTGACCTCAGTGAGGTCCCCAACACCGACAGTCACAAAGGCACCAG
This sequence comes from Melopsittacus undulatus, assembly GCF_012275295.1. Classification (NCBI taxonomy): domain Eukaryota; kingdom Metazoa; phylum Chordata; class Aves; order Psittaciformes; family Psittaculidae; genus Melopsittacus; species Melopsittacus undulatus. The sequence continues at coordinate 634,616 of NC_047549.1, read as the reverse complement.
TATTGAGGTCCCAGGCCACCTTCAGGCTGGTGTGGTAGGACTTTGGTCTATGGGGGGGCAATGGGGGGTCAATGGGGGGGTCAATGGGGGGGGTTTGGGGGTGTCTGTGTGTGTGTGTCCCCCCCATTCACCTCAATTGTCCCTCCTCATCCGGGGAGGGGAAGGCCAAGAGCAGGAGCCCAATGTTGATGACGACCTGGTTGGTCTCGGGGCAGACCTGGGGGGCAAAGAGTGGTGATGGGGGCAATGGGGGGCAATAGGGGAGGCAATGAGCGGGGCAATAGGGGGGGCAATAGGGGGTAATGGGGGGGAAATGGGGGGTAATGGGGGGCAATGAGGGGGGGCAATGGGGGGGCATGGGGGGGGCAATGGGGGGGTCTCCACCTCGAGGATGACGATGTCGTAGTCGCTGGGGCAGAGTGGTTTTGGGGGGGCAATGGGGGGCAATGGGGGGGCAATGGGGGGGCAATGGGGGGGCAATGGGGTCAATAGGTGGGAAGCAATGGAGGGCAATGGGGGAGGGCAATGGGGGGTAATGAGGGGAAATGGCAGGGCAATGGGGGGGGAATGGGGGGGCAATGGGGGGGGTCAATGGGGGGGTCAATGGGGAGCGCAATGGGAGGCAATGGGGGGCAATGGGGAGGCAATGGGGGGCAATGGGGAGGCAATGGGGGGCAATGGGGGGGCCATGGGGGGCAATGTGGGGGGCATGGGGGGCAATGGTTGGCAATGGGGGGGGCAATGGGGGGGGCAATGGGGGGGGGCAATGGGGGGTCCCCACCTCGAGGATGACGATGTCATAGTCGCTGAAGGAGCAGAACTGTCTGGCCCAGGAAGCATCCTGGCGAATGACCTCATTGATGACGTACTCGAAGTCCAGAGTCAGCTGCTCCACAGCCAGGAACTGATCCTGGGAACGGGAATGGGAATGGGGATGGGAATGGGGATGGGGATGGGAATGGGGATGGGGATGGGAATCAGAATGGGAACAGGAATAGAGAATGGGAACGGAAATCAGAATGGGAATAGAAACAGGAATGGGAACGGAAATGGGAATCGGAACAGGAATGGGAACAGGAATAGGGAATGGGAATGGGAACAGGAACAAGAATAGGGAATGGGAAAGGGAATGGGAACAGGAATAGGCAACGGGGAATGGGAATGGAAACAGGCATAGCAATAGGGAATAGGAATAGGAATGGGAACAGGAATGGGAACGGGAATGGGAACAGAGACAGCAATAGGGAATGGGAATAGGAATGGGAACAGGAATAAGGAACAGGAATGGAAATGGGAACGGGAACAGGAATAGGGAATGGGAAAGGGCATGGAAATGGGAAATGAGAACAAGAATAGGCAATGTGTAATAGGAATGGGAATCAGAATAGGGAATGGGAATAGGAATGGGAAAAGGAATAAGGAACAGGAACAGGAATAAGGAACAGGAATGGGAACAGAAACAGGAATGGGAATAGGAACAGGAATGGGAATAGGAACAGGGAATAGGGAATAGGGAACAGGGAACAGGAATAGGGTCCCAAGCCCCCCCCAGCTCTCACCGGTGCTGCCGCTCGCTCCTTGAGGGGCTTGAGGCTGCGGCCGCGCAGGTCAGTGACCAGGAAGGGCAGAGACATCTTATCATCCTCCAGCTCTGGGGGGGCAATGGGGGGACCCCAATGGGGGCACCCCAAAATCAATAGGGGGACCCGATCAATGGGGTGAGCCCAATATCAATGGGGGGAGAGTCAAAATCAAAGGGGGGGACCCCAACATCAATGGGGGGGACACCAAAATCAATGGGGGGGGGAGTCAAAATCAATGGGGGGACCCCAAATCAATGGGGAGGACACCAATATCAATGGGGGGGAGCCCAAAATCAATGGGGAGGACACCAACATCAATGGTGGGAACCCAAATATCAATGGGGGGGAGCCCAAATATCAATGGGGGGTGAACCAAATCAATGGGGGGGATCCCAATATCAATGGAGGAGACCCTGAGATCAATGGGGGGGACCCTAATAAATGGGGGGGACCCAATATCAATGGGGGGTGACCCAAAATCAATGGGGGGGGACCCAAAATCAATGGGGGGAACCCAATATCAATGGGGGTGACCCCAATACCAATGGGGGGGTCAGTGCCTGTACTCACCCTCCTCGGCCGCCCCAGGCTCCAGCACATAGCGCAGTTGGGTGTAGTTGATGTATCCGGGTTCAGGGGGGCCGGGGGGGGGGGGGCAGCCCCCCGGCCCCGGGGGGGGAGGGGTGATGGGGGTCGGGGGGGGCCCCCCCCCCTCCTCCTCATCCTCACCCCCCCCCTGAGCCCGGCGGAAGAGGTCGGCCACGAACTCCTTGGCTTTGGCCACTGCTGGTGATGGGGGGGGGGCTGGGACTGGGGACCCCCCCCCCATTACTGGTAATGGGGCCGGTTCGGGGTCATCTGGTGGGAGACGGGCACGGGGGGGGGATGGGGATGGGGTTGGGGGGGTCCGGTGACTGTAGAGGATCTGGGAGGAGGCAGCATCACCTGTAAGGGGGGGGGGGTTTGGGGTGAAAAGAGGGTTTTGGGGTGAAAAGAGGGTTTTTGGGGGGGAAAAGAGGGTTTTTGGGGGGGAAAAGAGGGTTTTTGGGGTGAAAAGAGGGTTTTTGGGGTGAAAAGAGGGTTTTTGGGGGGGAAAAGAGGGTTTTTCGGTGTGAAAATGTTGTTTTGGGGGGGAAAAGGGGGTTTTTGGGATGAAAAGAGGGTTTTTGGGGGTGAAAAGAGGGTTTTGGGTGTGAAAATGGGTTTTGGGGGTGAAAAGGGGGTTTTTGGGGGGGAAAAGGGGGTTTTTGGGGGGGAAAAGGGGGTTTTTTGTGGGTGAAAAGAGGGTTTTGGGGGGTGAAAAGAGGGGTTTTGGGGGTCAAAAGAGGGTTTATGGGGGTGAAAAGAAGGGTTTTGGGGGTAAAAAGAGGGGGTTTTTGGGTGAAAATAGAGGTTTTTGCAGGGAAAAGTGGGTTTTCGGGGTGAAAAGAGGGGTTTTGGGGGGGGAAATGAGGGTTTCTGGGGGTGAAATTGGGGTTTTGGGGGTGAAAAGAGGGTTTTTGGGGATGAAAATCTGGTTTTGGGGATGAAAAGGGTTTTTTTGGGTGTAAAAAGGGTGTTTTTGGGGGTGAAAAGGGTGTTTTTGGGTGTAAAAAGGGTGTTTTTGGGGGTGAAAAGGGTGTTTTTGGGTGTAAAAAGGGTGTTTTGGGGTGTAAAAAGGGTGTTTTTGGGGGTGAAAAGGGTGTTTTTGGGTGTAAAAAGGGTGTTTTTGGGGGTGAAAAGGGTGTTTTTGGGTGTAAAAAGGGTGTTTTTGGGTGTAAAAAGGGTGTTTTTGGGGGTGAAAAGGGTGTTTTTGGGTGTAAAAAGGGTGTTTTTGGGGGTGAAAAGGGTGTTTTTGGGTGTAAAAAGGGTGTTTTTGGGTGTAAAAAGGGTGGTTTTGGGGGTGAAAAGGGTGTTTTTGGGTGTAAAAAGGGTGTTTTTGGGGGTGAAAAGGGTGTTTTTGGGTGTACAAAGGGTGTTTTTGGGGGTTCCCACCCGCATCCCGCACGGCCACGGCACAGGCCACCAGGGAGTAGCTGGTGTTGAGGAGCACGACGTGGTCCCGCTTGAGCTGGAACGCAGGTTGGAAGGTGGGGAACGGATACACAACCTGGTACTTGGTGTGCAGCATGAAGCCCTGGCACAGGCACTGCCGGGAACCGGAGCCTGCGGGGGGGGGAGAGCATTGGTACCGGCACCGGCACCGGGAGGTGGTACTGGAGCCTGTATGGGGGGGGAGCATCAGCATCAGCACCGGTACCGGGATGTGGGTACCGGAGCCTGCATGGGGGGGGGAGCATTGGTACCGGCACCAGTGGTACCGGGATGTGGTACCGGAGATGGGGGGGACAGAGAATCAGCATCAGCACCGGGATGGGGGTACTGGAGATGGGGAGGGGTGGGCAGAGCATCAGCACCGGCACCGGGAGGTGGTACCGGAGATGGGGGTACCAGAACCTGCATGGGGAGGGGGGGGGCAGAGCATCAGCACTGGCACCAGTGGTACTGGGATGATGGTACCGGGATGGGGTTACCGGGATGGGGTACCGGGTGGGGGTACCAGGGTGATGGTATTGGGTGGTGGTACCGGGTGGGGGTACTGGAATGGAGGTACCAGGATGGCGGTACCGGGGTGGTTGTACCGGGTGGGTACCGCGCTCACCGGGGGCCCGGCACACGGCACAGGGCAGCAGTGCCGGTGGTACCAGGTGATGGTACCAGGTTGGTGGTACCGGGTGTTGGTACCGGGTTGGTGGTACCGGGTGTTGGTACCGGGTGATGGTACCAGGTGATGGTACCGGGTTGGTGGTACCGGGTGTTGGTACCGGGTGATGGTACCAGGTGATGGTACCGGGTTGGTGGTACCGGGTGATGGTACCAGGTGTTGGTACCGGGTTGGTGGTACCGGGTGTTGGTACCGGGTGTTGGTACCAGGTGATGGTACCGGGTGTTGGTGGTACCGGGTGTTGGTACCAGGTGGGTACCACACTCACCGGGGGCCCGGCACACGGCACAGGGCAGCGGTGCTGGTGTAGCCACGATGCTGATGTAGATGTCCCGGTGGTTCTCATCACTCAGCATCATCATGTTGAGGAGCAGACCTGTGGCTGAGCGCGTGCTGAGGAGGAGGAGGGGGAGGAAGGTGAGGATGAGGATGATGATGGGCATGGGCATGGGGATGAAGATGGGGATGGAGATAGATGGATAGGGATGAGGATGAAAATGGGGATGAGGATAATAGGGATGAAGATGGGGATGCAGATGGATGGATGGGGATGGGAATGATGATGGAAGGGGTGAGGATGGGGATGAAGAGAGTGATGGGGATGAAGATGATGGGGATAGGGATGAGGATGGGGATGAAGATGATGAGGACGAAGACAGGGATTCAGATGGATAGGGATGAAGATGATCGGGATGCAGACACATGGACAGGGATGAAGATGAGGGGGTAGTGATGAGGATGGGGATGAAGATGATGGGGATAGGGATGAGGATGGGGATGAAGACAGGGATGCAGACACATGAATGGGGATGCAGATGATGGTGTAGTGATGAGGATAAGGATGAAGATGACAGTACAGGGATGAGGATGAGGATGAAGACAAATGGATGGGGATAAAGATGATGGGGATGAAGACAGGGATGCAGATAGATAGGGATGAAGATGATCAGGATATGGATGAGAATGGGGATGAAGACAGGGACACAGGAACACAGATGGGGATGAAGATGATGGGGATGTAGACAGATGCAGATGGATAGGGATGAAGACAGGGATGCAGACACATGGATGGGGATGCAGATGGATGGGGAAGAAGATGAGGGTGTAGGGATGAAGATGATGGTACAGGGATGAGGATGAGGATGCAGATGATGGGACAGGGATGAGGATGAGGATGCAGATGATGGGACAGGGATGAGGATGCAGATGATGGTACAGGGATGAAGATGAGGGTGTAGTGATGAAGATGAGGATGCAGATGATGGTCCAGGGATGAGGATGAGGATGCAGATGATGGTACAGGGATGAGGATGCAGATGATGGTACAGGGATGAAGATGAGGATGCAGATGATGGCACAGGGATGAGGATGAGGATGCAGATGATGGCACAGGGATGAGGATGAGGATGCAGATGATGGGACAGGGATGAGGATGCAGATGATGGTCCAGGGATGAGGATGAGGATGAAGCTGAGGCCAAGCCCCCCCCATGTGCTCACTTGAACCCGAACACGATGACCTTGGCACTGTCACTCGGCCACTCACACACAGTCAGATACAGGTCACTGTAGATCTCCTCATCCTGGAACAGCCGAACCTGCCGCACCTGTGGGTGATGTGGGGTGGGAATGGGGGGGGCTGCCCCATAACCTGCCCGCTATGGGGCACGTGTGGGGCAGGGGGGGTCGGTACCAGCTTGAGCTTGCTGTGGACGTTGAACTCCCACCAGTAGAGGTGGTAGATGTAGAAGGACAGGTCATCGTCGCTGCTGTTGCTGGTGTAGGACAGCACAAAGCGGCCGCACTTGGAGAAGCCCAGGAAGATGTGGCTGCAATGGGGATATGGGGTGAATATGGGGTGAGGGATGTGGGGGGATGGAGGGGGGGATATGGGGTGAGGGATGTGGGGGGATGGAGGGGGGGATATGGGGTGAGGGATGTGGGGGGATGGAGGGGGGGATATGGGGTGAGGGATGTGGGGGGATGGATGTGGGGTGATGGATGTGGGGTGACGGATATGGGGTGATGGATATGGGGTGATGGGGGGGATATGGGGTGATGGGGGGATATGGGGTGATGGATATGGGGTGATGGATATGGGGTGATGGATATGGGGTGATGGATATGGGGTGATGGATATAGGGTGACAGATGTGGGGTGACAGATGTGGGGTGACGGATATGGGGTGATGGATATAGGGTGACAGATGTGGGGTGACAGATGTGGGGTGACGGATATGGGGTGACGGATGTGGGGTGACGGATGTGGGGTGACGGATGTGGGGTGACGGATGTGGGGTGACGGATGTGGGGTGACGGATGTGGGGTGATGCATGTGGGGTGATGGATATGGGGGGATGGATGTGGGGTGATGGATGTGGGGTGATGGATGTGGGGTGATGGGGGGTATATGTGGGGCACACACATGTGGGTCCCCCCCCATCCTCACCCCACACGCAGCAGCTCCTCATCCACGATGCTCTTGAGGGAGACACAGACACGAGGAGGCAGCTTCCGGAAGAGCCGTGGGGAGAGGTGCCCATAGAGCTGTGGGGGCAGGAGCCTGAGCCCCATAGTGCCCCATTGCTGCCCCACTGCTGCCAAACTGCGCCCCATTGCTGCCCCATAGCGCCCTATTGCTGCTCTATAGTGCTCCATTGCTGCCCCATTGCTGCTCCATAGTGCCCCACTGCTGTCCCATAGCGCCCCATTACTGTCCCCTTGCTGCTCCATAGCTCCCCATTGCTGCCCCATATCCCCCTATTCCTGCCCCATTACTGCCCCACTGCTGCCCCATAGCACCCCATTACTGCCCCATTGCTGTCCCATAGCTCCCCATTGCGACTCCATAGCTTCTCATTGCTGCTCCATAGCACCCCATTGCTGTCCCATAGCTCCCCACAGCACCCCATTACTGCCCCATTGCAGCCCCATTCCTGCCCCACCGCTGCCCCATAGCTCCCCACATCCCCCCCCTCCCCTCCCCTTCCCCCTTCCTCTCTGCAGTTGCCTCACGAGGTGCTCCCCATTACTGCCCCATAGCACCCATAGCTCCCCATTACTGCCCCATTGCAGCTCATAGCACCCCATAACTGCCCCACTGCTGCCCCATAGCTCCCCATAGCACCCCATAGCGCCCCATTGCTGCCCCATATCCCCCTATTCCTGCCCCATTACTGCCCCACTGCTGCCCCATAGCTCCCCATTACTGCCCCACAGCACCCCGTATCTGCCCCATAGCTCCCCATTACTGCCCCACAGCACCCCGTATCTGCCCCATAGCTCCCCATTACTGCCCCACAGCACCCCGTATCTGCCCCATAACACCCCATTACTGCCCCATAGCTCCCCATTACTGTGCCATTGCTGCCCCATAGCTCCCCATTACTGCCCCATTACTGCCCCATTACTGCCCCACAGCACCCCGTATCTGCCCCATAGCACCCGTACCTGCCCCACGGCTGCCCCACATCCCCTCCCCCCCCTCCCCCCGCCCCTCCCCCACTGACCCTTCCTCTCTGCAGTTGCCTCACGAGGTTTTCCCGCTCCCGCCGGTTCCGGTTCCCGCTCCCGCCTCTCTCCGCGTTCGAGCTCGGCGCCATTTTCCCCCGTCCCCCCCTCCTCTTCCGGCGCAGGGCCCGCCCCCTCCGCGCTCCCATTGGCCGCCGCCCCGCGGCCCTCGCTTCTCATTGGTCGAGCGGGCGGAGCGAGGCCGCCGCCTCCCCGATCCCATTGGCTCTGCGCTGACGTCCGTCCCCGGCCCGAGGACCAATGGGAACGCAGCTCCCGACCGCGCGCGCGCGCCCATTGGCTGAGCCGCTCGCCCGTCCGGTCGTGGCGTGGTTGCCATAGAGACGAGGCAGCGGTGGGAGGGGCGGAGCTGTTGCTATGGAGATGAGGAAGGGGGGGGGGGGGGGCGGAGCCGTTGCCATGGAGACGAGGGGGCGGTGCCGTTGCCATGGAGATGAGGAAGCGGAGGGGGCGGAGCCGTTGCTATGGAGACAAAGCAGCGGTGGGAGGGGCGGAGCCGTTGCTATGGAGATGAGGCAGCGGGGGGGGGGGGGGGGGGCGGAGCTGTTACCATGGAGACAAGTGAGCGGTGGGAGGGGCGGGGCCGTTGCTATGGAGACGAGAGCGGTGGGAGGGGTAAGACTACAACTCCCAGCGTGCCCCGCGCCTGCGCATGCGTAGGCGCTCAGGGGGGAAAAAAGGCGGGAAAGCCTGAGGTGAGGAGGCAAGATGGCGCCTGCCCCGGGGCAGGGAACGGGTGAAGATGGGTGAAAACCGGTTAAAAATGGTTAAAACCGGTTAAAATCGGTTAACAAAGGGTTAAATCCGGTTAAAAACGGTTAAAATCAGTTAACAAACGGTTAAATCCGGTTAAAAACAGTTAAATCCGGTTAAAAACGGTTAATGGTTAAATCCGGTTAAAATCGGTTAAAAACGGTTGAAATCGGTTAAAAACGGTTAAAAACGTTTAAATCCGGTTCAAACCCTTTCGGTTTTGCCTCAGAACCGAGGCCGATGATGATGATGGGGCTGAAGGGGGGTGCGGGGGCCAACAGCCCCGTTAATGGCCCGGTTAATGGCCCCGTTAATGGCCCCGTTAACGGCCCCGTTAACTCAATGGCCGCTCCCTGTGCTCTCCCCTCAGGCAGCAGCGATGGGCAAGAGGAAGAAGGAGGCGGCCGCAGGTAACGGGGCCGATCCGGGGCCTCCCTTCACCCCTATGGCCGCAGTTAGGGCCCTAAACCCGGTTCAAGCCCCATAACCGGGTCCCGTTACCCCAGAGCCGGTGCTGACAGGGCCGGTTCCCCCCCCCCGTTAGGGCCCTAAACCCGGTTCAAGCCCCATAACCGGGTCCCGTTACCCCCCCCCAGGTGCAGCCGGTGAGAGCCCAGGCCCCAGGGCCAAGCAGAAGCCTCCGGAGCCGGCGGGGGAGGAGACTCCGGTCCTGGCTCCAGTCCTGGCTCCGGTCCTGGCTCCGGTCCTGGCTCCGGTCCCGGTTCCGGCTCCGGTTCTGGCTCCGGTCCTGGACAATGGGAGACCCTCGGGAGCCAGTGCTGGGCTATGGGATGAGCCCAGGGATGAGGCTCGGGGTGAACAACGGGATGAGCATCGGGAGGGTCAGGATAAGGCTCAGGATGAGGCTCAGGATGAGCATCGGGATGAGCTGCAGGAGGCTCAGGATGAGCCCAGGGATGAGCATCAGGATGAGGCTCAGGATGAGGGTCGGGATGAGGGTCGGGATGAGCATCAGGAGCTGCCAAATGAGGCTCGGGGTGAACAATGGGATGAGCATCAGGATGAGCTGCAGGAGGGTCGGGATGAGCCCAGGGATGAGGCTCAGGATGAGGCTTGGGATGAGCATCAGGAGCTGCAGGAGGAGGCTCGGGGTGAACAATGGGATGAGCTGCAGGAGGGTCAGGATAAGGCTCAGGATGAGCATCGGGATGAGATACAGGAGGGTCGGGATGAGCCCAGGGATGAGCATCGGGATGAGGATCAGGATGAGGCTGGGGATGAGCATCAGGAGCTGCGGGATGAGGATCAGGATGTGCATCAGGATGAGCATCAGGAGGGTCAGGATAAGGCTCAGGATGAGGCTCAGGATGAGGCTCGGGATGAGCATCGGGATGAGCTGCAGGAGGGTCGGGATAAGGCTCAGGATGAGGCTCAGGATGAGCATCGGGATGAGATACAGGAGGGTCAGGATGAGCATCAGGATGAGCATCAGGCTGAGCATCAGGAGCTGCAGGAGGGTCAGGATGAGCCCAGGAATGAGCCTAGGGATGAGCTGCAGGAGGGTCGGGATGAGCCCAGGGATGAGCTGCAGGAGGGTCGGGATGAGCCCAGGGATGAGCTGCAGGAGGGTCGGGATGAGCATCGGGATGAGCAGCAGGAGGTGTGGGAGAAGCCCCAGGATGAGCATCAGGAGCTTCAGGATGAGGATCAGGATAAGCCCCAGGAAGAGCCTCGGGATGAGGCTTGGGATGAGCATCGGGATGAGCATCAGGAGCTGCAGGATGAGCCCTGGGATAAGGATCAGGATAAGCCCCAGGAAGAGCCTCGGGATGAGCCCCAGGATGCCCCCCCCCAGCACAAGGTAAACCCATGGCAGCGAGAGGCTGCCCAGGAATAACCCCTGGAAAACCGGGAATGGGCTTGGAGCATGGGATGGATCCAGGCTCATGGGTCCCATCCCTCCCAGTGCCCAAGGCCGGGTTGGACACAGGGGCTTGGATCCAGCTGCTCCTATCTACTTGATCCCAACCCATTCCCTGTTATCCCATAGGATCTCCTGGACCCCCAGCACCACTCCCAAGACACCCCAAGGTGGGTGCCCCATAGACTGCTCCCTCCGTGGCATTCCCATTGCCGGGAATGGCGACACCAACCCCACGTTCCTCATGTGCCCCATAGGGACGATGCAACCGACATCATCTGTGGCCTCATCCAGGAGCTCTCGGACCTCAAGTAAGGCTTTTCCTAAGGGATTTGGGGTGGGATTTGGGGCCGTGCTGGGGGTTGATGTGGTGCCCACCCCACAGCCGCTTGGCCATGGGCGCCCACCGGGGGCTGGAGGTGCTGAGGAGGTCGAAGCCGCGGCGGAGCCGGCGCCCGGTGCCGGTGAACCGGAGGATGGAGATGTAGGAGCAGGGTCAGCCCCTTTATTGCCAATGGGGGCTCGAACAGAGAATAAACCGTGGCCAAAACGCATCCAAACGGTGACAAAGGAACCTGAAATACAACTGAACGCAACCGGGACCGGTACAACCCCCCCCCGGGACCGGTATAACCTTCATGGGGTCCGGTATAACCCCCCCCAAGACAGGTACAACCCCTCCAGGGGCCGGTATAACCATTAAGGGGTCCGGTGTAAGCCCCTGGGGTCCGGTATAACCCCCCCGGGGACTGATACAACCCCCCCGGGGTCCGGTACAACCCCTCCGGGGACTGATACAACCCCCCCGGCTACCGGTACAACCCCTCCGGGGACGGGTACAACCACCCGGGGGTCCTGTACAACCCCCCCGGGGTCCGGTACAACCTCCCCAGGGTCCGGTATAACCCCCCGGGGGCCGGTATAACCATCCGGGGACTGATAAACCCCCCCCGGGGTCCGGTGCACCCCCCCTGGGGTCCGGTACAACCATCCCCGGGGGCCGGTACAACCACCCGGGTCCAGTACAACCATCAAGGGATCCGGTACAACCATCAGGGGATCCAGTACAACCCCCCCGGGGGCCGGTACAACCCCCCCGGGGGCCGGTACAACCACCTGGGGACGGGTACAACCCCCCTGAGGGCCGGTACAACCCCCCCAGGGTCCGGTATAACCATCAAGGGATCCGGTACAACCCCCCCGGGGGCCGGTACAACCATAAGGGATCCGGTACAACCATCAGGGGATCCAGTACAACCCCCCCGGGGTCCGGTACAACCATTAAGGGGTCCGGTACAACCACCTGGGGACGGGTACAACCCCCCCTGAGGGCCGGTACAACCCCCCCAGGGTCCGGTATAACCATCAAGGGATCCGGTACAACCCCCCCGGGGGCCGGTACAACCATTAGGGATCCGATACAACCATCAGGGATCCGGTACAACCATAAGGTATCCGGTACAGCTCCCCCGTTTCCAGCTTCCCATCAGCGTCCAGCGCCTCCCCCATTCAGGACCGCGGCACCGCCGGGGGTGGGAAGCTCCATCCGGATGCTCCTCCCTGGAACAGCAGCAGGATACGAGGCTCATCCATACAACGGGAATCCCAACACCCCCCCCCCCCGGACCCCCCCTCCGGTAACCCCCGTTACCTGCCCCCCGGTGCTCCGGTTGTAGACGGAGGTGTAGCCACGACGGGTGAGGGGGCAGAAGCGCCGCGTGTGCGCCCGGTCCTCGGTAGCGCCGCACTGTGGGCACACGTAGCTCCGCAGCACCGGGCACAGCACCCGACCGGATGCGTCCCGGAGCCGGTGACCGGTGTAGACCTGCTTCGCCTCCCCGTTGTGCCGGCAGAAGGGGCAGCCGCCGCTCTGACGTCCCGGTACCGGTTGTACCGGTGGTGGTACCGGTGGTGCCCGTGGTGGTACCGGTTGTACTGATGGTGGTAGTGGTACCGGTGGTACCGGTAGTGGTGCCGGTTGTACCGATGGTCGTGGTGGTACCGGTGGTGCCCATGATGGTACCGGTTGTACCGATGGTCGTGGTGGTACCGGTGGTGCCCGTGATGGTACCGGTTGTACCGGTGGTGGTACCAGTTGTGGTACCGGTGCTCGTACCGGTTGTACAGGTGGTGCCAATGATGGTGCCGGTGGTACCCGTGGTACCGGTGGTGGTACCAGTTGTACCGGTGGTACCGGTGGTGGTACCCGTGGTACCTGTGGTGGCACCAGTTGTACCGGTGGTGCCGGTGCTGGTGCCGGTTGTCTCAGTTGTACCGGTGATGGTACCGGTTGTACCGGTGACGCTCCCGGTGTCACCGCCGCCTCCATCCGCCGCAGCGCAGCCACCACAGCCGCCAGCCCCAGGTAATCACCCCACACCTCGAACCGTCTCTCTCCCGTTGCCATCCCGACGGGAATCCGGTCCCGGCCCCACCGCGTGCCCGTTACCGTCAACGGACCCGACGGGATCAGCCAATCCCGGCCCCTGCCCTGCAGCCGACGGAGCCGCTGCGTCTGCCCCGACGGGACGGGATGAGGGGGGCCCCTTCCCCCCGGCTCCCATCCCCCTATGGAGCCGAGCAGGGACCTCCCCCCCCCCACCCCCCCCCCCCAACGCCGTTGTCATGGGTAAAACGCGTTTGAACGGGACCGAGCGTTTGAACGGGACAACCACGTTTTCACACGTCCCGGTGCACGTCGGGATGCTCCAATCCGGTGTCTACCGGAGTTTTTGGGGTAAAAAAGGCCCGAATTGGGTCAAGCAACGGAGGGGGGGGTTGAAGGGGGGGGGGAGTGTGGTTTTGGGTGGAAAACGGGCGATTTTGGCGTCGAACGGTCCCGGTAGCGCCGTTCCCAGCGGGGGGGGGAAGCGGCCGAGGGTCAATTCAGGGCAGCGGCTCCGCCCATTGGCTGCAAGCTCCGCCCCCTTGGCTCTCATTGGCTGCCTGCAGCGCTGGGCACGCCCCCTTTATGGTTACCGCCCCCTTGGCTCTCATTGGCTGCCTGCAGCGTTGGCCACGCCCCCTCGTCGGTCACCGCCTCCCATTGGTTAACCCCTGCTGTGCCGGGAGGGGGGGGGTGAGCAACACGCGCGTATGGCGTCACAAAGCGCGTCGTGACGTCACAAATCACTGCGTGACGTCACAAGGCGCGGCGTCACGTGGCTCTCCATGGGGTCACGTGGTTTAACGTGGCTCGTGAGCAGGGAGACCGGGGCAGCGGTCACGTGGTGCTGCAGCACGCCCTGCTGTGTCATGCTACGTTAGATTACGTCATTGTATGTAGCATGACGTCACGTTACGTCGCGTGACGTCACGCCGCGTTACGTGACGTCATAGGCGACGGCGGTGCCGGTGTCTGGAGCCGCCCCGCGTGACTCATGGGCACGAGGCTGAGGGGGGGGGAGGGGGAGGGGGGAGGGGCTGGGGCTCCCCCCCCCCCCCCCCCCCCCTCCCTTCGGGATCCCCCCCCCGGGGACACCCAGGGAGGGGGGGGAGGGGAAGGGGGGGGGGGAGGGGCCCGCCCGGTGCTACCGGTGACTCATGGCCTGAGTCAGCCCCACACAAACATGGGGTTACCAGGCAACGGCCCCGGAGGGAGGCACAGGGACCCATAGAGACCCATAGAGACCCATAGAGACCCATAGGGACCCATAGAGACCCATAGAGATCCTATAGAGACCCATAGATATCCCATAGGGACCCATAGAGATCCCATAGGGACCCATAGAGACCCATAGAGAGCCATAGAGACCCCAATAGAGACCCATAGAGATACCCTGAGACCCACAGCAGGACCCATAGTGACCACCAGTGACCCATGTGCAAGGGGGGGAGGATTTGGGGCCCCCTGGTTCCTCCCTATGTGTGGGGCTGGGCTGTGCTATGGGGCTGCGCTATGGGGCTGCACTATTGGGCTGTGCAATGGGGCTGCGCTATGGGGCCATGCTATGGGGCTGCGCTGTGGGGCTGCGCTATGGGGCCGTGCTATGGGGCAGCGCTATGGGGCCATGATATGGGGCTGCGCTGTGGGGCTGCGCTATGGGGCCGTGCTATGGGGCTGTGCTATGGGGCTGCTCTATGGGACAGCGCTATGGGGCTGCGCTATGGGGCTGCGCTAGGGGGCTGCGCTATGGGGCTGCGCTATGGGGCCGTGCTATGGGGCTGCGCTATAGGGCTGTGCTATGGGGCTGTGCTATGGGGCAGGGCGGGATGTGTGGGGCTGGGCCGTGCTATGGGGCTGTGCTATGGGGCAGGGCGGGATGTGTGGGGCCGGGCCGTGCTATGGGGCTGCGCTATGGGGCTGTGCTATGGGGCAGCGCTATGGGGCTGTGCTATGGGGCAGCGCTATGGGGCAGGGCGTGATGTGTGGGGCTGGGCCGTGCTATGGGGCTGCGCTATGGGGCTGCTCTATGGGGCCGTGCTATGGGGCTGCGCTATAGGGCTGCGCTATGGGGCAGGGCGGGATGTGTGGGGCCGGGCCGTGCTATGGGGCTGTGCTATGGGGCTGCACTATGAGGCAGGGCGGGATGTGTGGGGCCGGGCTGTGCTATGGGGCTGCGCTATGGGGCTGTGCTATGGGGCTGTGCTATGGGGCTGCGCTATGGGGCTGTGCTATGGGGCTGTGCTATGGGGCAGGGCGGGATGTGTGGGGCCGGGCCGTGCTATGGGGCTGTGCTATGGGGCAGCGCTATGGGGCTGCTCTATGGGGCAGGGCGGGATGTGTGGGGCCGGGCCGTGCTATGGGGCTGTGCTATGGGGCTGTGCTATGGGGCAGCGCTATGGGGCTGCGCTATGGGGCTGTGCTATGGGGCTGCTCTATGGGGCAGGGCGGGATGTGTGGGGCCGCCCGCGGTGACGCGCTGCGGTTTCCCCCACTTCCGATGCGATCCCGTGTTTAATGTGTGTGTGCGGGATCACCATGGAGACCGCCAGGGGAAACTGAGGCGCGGGCTGCGCTATGGGGCACGCGGTGCGCTCGCTATGGGGCACACAGTGTCCCATCTATGGGGTGCATAATGCCCTCGCTATGGGGCACACATTGACCCATCTATGGGGTACACGGTGCCCTCGCTATAGGGCATGCAGTGCCCTCGCTATGGGGCACACAGTGACCCATCTATGGGGTACACGGTGCCCTCGCTATGGGGCACACATTGACCCATCTATGGGGCACGCAGTGCCCTCGCTGTGGGGCACACAGTGCCACATCTATGGGGTACACAGTGCCCTCGCTATGGGGTACACAGTGTCCCATCTATGGGGTATATAATGCCCTCGCTATGGGGTACACAGTGCCCTTGCTATGGGGCACGCAGTGCCACATCTATGGGGCACAGAGTGCCCTCTCTATGGGGCACACAGTGCCCTCGCTATGGGGCACACCATGACCCATCTATGGGGCACGCAGTGCCCTCGCTACTGGGCACACTGTGCCCTTGCTATGGGGTACACAGTGTCCTCGCTATGGGGCACACAGTGCCCTCCCTATGGGGCACATAGTGCCCATGCTATGGGGTACACAGTGCCCTTGCTATGGGGCACGCAGTGCCACATCTATGGGGCACAGAGTGCCCTCTCTATAGGGCACGCAGTGCCCTCGCTATGGGGCACACAGTGCCCTCGCTATGGGGTACACAGTGCCCCACCTATGGGGTACTTAATGCTTTCACTGTCGGGTACATAGTGCCCCATGGACGGGGTCCATAACACCCTTGCTATGGGGCACACAGTGCCTCATTTATGGGGCACACATTGTCCCATCTACGAGGTACATAACACTCTCTCTATGGGGCACACAGTGCTCTCAATATGGGTCACACAGTGCCCATCTATGGGGTCCATAACACCCTCTCTATGGGGCACACACTGCCCCATGTCCGGGGTCCATAACACCCTCACTATAGGGCACACACTGCCCCATCTATAGGGTAAACAGTGCCCCATGTACGGGGTCCATAACACCCTCGCTATGGGGCACACACTGCCCCATGTATGGGGTCCATAACACCCTCTCTATGGGGCCCATACCACCCTCGCTATGGGGCACACAGTGCCCTCCCTATGGGGCACACACTACCCCATCTGTGGGGTCCATACCACCCTCTCTATGGGGCACACAGTGCCCTCCCTATGGGGCACACTGTGCCCCATCTATGGTGCCCATACCACCCTCTCTATGGGGCACACACTGCCCCATCTATAGGGTAAACAGTGCCCCATGTACGGGGTCCATAACACCCTCGCTATGGGGCACACACTGCCCCATGTATGGGGTCCATAACACCCTCTCTATGGGGCCCATACCACCCTCGCTATGGGGCACACAGTGCTCTCGCTATGGGGCACACATTACCCCATCTATAGGGCACACAGTGCCCCATCTATGGTGCCCATACCACCCTCTCTATGGGGCACACACTGCCCCATGTACCGGGTCCATAACACCCTCACTATGGGGCACACAGTGCCCCATGTATGGGGCCCATACCACCCTCCCTATAGGGCCCACACTGCCCCATCTCTGGTGCCCACACCCCCTCTGTGTCCCACAGTCCCCCCCCCGTGTCCTCCCCCCTCCGCCGCTATGGGGCAGCCCCGAGGGGGGCGCGGACGGCGCCGGCCCCAGGCCCCTCCCCCCCCGTCCGGGGCGGGGCCGAGCGTTTAAAAACGGTTCCCGTGCGTGGAGTAAAAGTCGGAGCCGGAGAGCGGCGGAGACCCCCCCGCCCCTCCCCCCCCCGGTGAGTACGGGACGGGACGGGGGGGGAGGGGGGCGGACGGGGCCGGACCGTTCCGAACGGTTCCGAACGGGTCCGAACGGTTCCGAACGGTCCCGAGGGCTCCGAACGGTTCCGGACCGTTCCGAACGGAGCCGAACGGTACCGAGGGCTGCGAACGGGGCCGAACCGTTCCGAACGGTTCCGAATGGGGCCGAGGGCTCCGAACAGGGCCGAACAGGACCGAAAGGGACCGAGGGCTGCGAACGGAGCCGAACGTTTCCGAACCGTTCCGAACGGGACCGAGGGCTCCGGACGGGGCTGAACCGTTCCGAACGGGACCGAACTGCTCCGAACGGGGCCGAGGGCTGCGAACGGGACCGAACCTTTCCGAACGGGCTTGAACCGTTCCGAACGGTACCGAGAGCTTCGAACGGAGCCGAACCCCTCCGAACGCTTCCGAACCCCCCTTGACGCGTGCGAACGGAGCCGAACCGTTCGGAACGGTACCAACGCCTCCAAACGGTTCCGAACGGCTCCGAACCGTTCCAACCCCCCCCCCGCCTCCGTTTGGGACCGTTCCGAACGGTACCAACGCCTCTGAACGGCTCCCAACCGTTCCGAACCGTTCCCAGCCGTTCCACCCCCCCCCCCCGCTCCGTTTGGGACCGTTCCGAACGGTACCAACGCCTCCGAACCGTTCCGAACGCCTCCGAACGGTTCCGAACCGTTCCCAACCGTTCCAACCCCCCCCCCCTGCTCCGTTTGGGACCGTTCCCGTCGCCGTTCCCGTCCCGTCCCCCCCCCCCGTCCCGGGCGTTGGTGCGGCCGCGGTGATTCATCCTTTCCCCCCGGGCTCTGCGTGTGCCGACGGGCGCGGACGGGGCTGCCCCTCCCGTCCCCGCCCCCGCCTTGGCACCGGCCCCACCGAGCCTCGTGTGCCCCCCCCCCCCCTGCCCCATAGCGGGGGGGGTTGGGGGGCAGCCCCACGGAGGAGCCTCCGCCCCATAGGAGCCGGTTGGGGCGGCCCGACAGGCAACGCCCCGGACCCGACGGCGGAGCCCGGTTGGGAGCGGGCCAAGGGGGCGGCGGGGACCCCATTGGGCCCCGTTCAGCCCCATTGGGCCCCGTTCAGCCCCATTGGGCCCCGTTCGTTCCCGTTCGGTTCCGTTCGGTCATGTTCAGTTCCGTTTGGCCCCATTGGGCACTGGTCGGTCCCGTTCGGACGCGTTTGGCCCCGTTCGGCTCCATTCGGTCCCGTTCAGCCCCATTCGGTTCCGTTCGCTCCCATTGGGTTCTGTTCGTTCCCGTTCGGTCCCGTTCGGTCCCATTGGGTCCCGTTTGTCCCCGTCCGGTCCCGTTCGGCCCCATTGGATCCCATTGGGTCCCGTTAGTCCCGTTCGGCCCCCGTTGGATCCCATTGGGTCCCGTTGGCAGCTCCTGCTCTGTTGATGCTGCTGCTGTTGATCCAGATTTTCTTGGTCCTCTTCCACCCGAATCCCTTTGAAGTTGCCCCGTTCCCATGGCGACGGTGACGTCACGGACGGGGCGGGGCCTCGGCGGCTCCCACATGGCGCCCGACGGCCCCGGCCCCATCCCACGCCGCGGCTGCCCCATGGTGCCCTATGGGTGCCCCACAGAGCCCTATTGTACCCTATGGGTGCCCTATGGCTGCCCCATGGAGCCCTATTGTACCCTATGGGTGGACTATGGCTGCCCCACAGAGGCCTATTGTACCCTATGGGTTCCCTATGGCTGCCCCACGGTTCCCTATGGGTGCCCTATGGCTGCCCCACAGAGCCCTATTGTACCCTATGGGTTCCCTATGGGTGCCCTATGGGTTCCCTATGGCTGCCCCATAGAGCCCTATTGTACCCTATGGGTTCCCTATGGCTGCCCCATAGAGCCCTATTGTACCCTATGGGTTCCCTATGGCTGCCCCACGGAGCCCTTTTGTACCCTATGGGTTCCCTATGGCTGCCCCACAGAGCCCTATTGTACCCTATGGGTTCCCTATGGCTGCCCCACTGAGCCCTATTGTACCCTATGGGTTCCCTATGGCTGCCCCATGGAGCCCTGTTGTACCCTATGGGTTCCCTATGGCTGCCCCACGGAGCCCTATGGGTTCCCTATGGCTGCCCCATGGAGCCCTATTGTACCCTATGGCTGCACTATGGCAGCCCCACAGCCGCATCTATAGGGACACAGAGGGGACATCACCGGAGCCTCAACACCCACATCCCGTCCCTGGCTGGGGGTACCCAGCCCCATGGCTGCCCCACAGCATCCTATGGCCACATCCATGGGGTCCTGGCACCAGCATCTCTGTAGTGTTGATGCTGCATCCCCTATGTGCTGGGGCACATCAGTGTCTGCCCCATTGCTGCCCCACGGCTGCCCCATTGTGCCCCATTGCTGCCCCATGGCTGCCCCATTGCTGCTCCATTGTGCCCCATTGTGCCCCATTGCTGCCCCATTGTGCCCCATTGCTGCCCCATTGTTCCCCATCGCTGCCCCATTGCTGCCCCAGAGCTGCCCCATTGCTGCTCCATTGTGCCCCATAACTGCCCCATTGTGCCCCATCGCTGCCCTCTGCTGCCCCATTGCTGTCCCACTGCTGCCCCATTGCTGCCCCATTGCTGCCCTGTTGTGCCCCATTGCTGCCCCATTGCTGCCCCATAGCTGCCCTACAGGGGGGTCCTGGCCCCACAGCTCAGCCATGCCCGGGCAGGCCCCGGCTCTCACGTGGCGGCTGCTGGCACGTGCCTGTGCCATGAGTCAGCCTCGCGCCGGGCGGTGCCCATGGCTGCCTATGGCCGTGGCTATGGGGATCCATGTGGGTCCATGTCCATGTGAGTCCATGTGTGTCCGTGTCCATGTGGGTCTGTGTCCATGTGGATCCATATCCATGTGGGTCTGTGTCCATGTGGGTCCATGTCCATATGGATCCGTGTCCATGTGGATCCATATCCGTGTGGATCCATGTGGATCTGTGTCCATGTGGATCCATATCCATGTGTGTCCATGTCCATGTGTGTCCATGTCCATGTGTGTCCATATCCATGTGTGTCCATGTCCATGTGTGTCCATGTGGATCCATATCCATGTGTGTCCATGTCCATGCGGATCCGTGTCCATGTGGATCCAATATCCATGTGGGTCTGTGTCCATGTGGGTCCATGTCCATATGGATCCATGTCCATGTGGATCCATGTCCATGTGGGTCCATGTGGATCTGTGTCCATGTGGGTCCATGTGGATCCGTGTCCATGCAGATCCGTGTCCATGTGGATCCGTGTCCATATGGATCCATATCAATGTGGAACCATGTCCCTGTGGGTCCGTGTCCATGTGTGTCCATATCCATGTGGATTATCCATGTGTGTCCGTGTCCATGTGTGTCCATATCCGTGTGGATCCATGTCCCTATGTCTCCATCCCATTGCTACCACCGGCTGTGGTTCCCGGTGCCCCCCCCACTGCTGCCGCTCATTGGGGTTCCTGGCGATGCGATTTTTTACCGTTTCTGCCCAAAATCACATTGCCAGGGATTTCCAACGGGCGCCAGCACCAGCACCGGGACCCACTGGGAACACTGGGAACACTGGGATCCAATGGGATCCAATGGGATCCAATGGGAACAGGCGCTGTGGGGTAGGGCTTAGCCCACGCGTGAACAGTGTTGGCATCAGGTCGTGTTCACAGTGGCTAAGTTCCACTCCCTGGTGCTAACCGGATACTGGGATCAGCACCGGGATACTGGGATCGGCACCGGGATACTGGGATACTGGGATACTGGGATACTGGGATCGGCACTGGGATACTGGGATACTGGGATACTGGGATTGGCACTGGGATACTGGGATCAGCACCAGGATACTGGGATACTGGGATCGGCACTGGGATACTGGGATACTGGGATACTGGGATCGGCACTGGGATACTGGGATCAGCACCAGGATACTGGGATACTGGGATCGGCACTGGGATACTGGGATCGGCACTGGGATACTGGGATACTGGGATACTGGGATTGGCACTGGGATACTGGGATCAGCACCGGGATACTGGGATCGGCACTGGGATACTGGGATACTGGGATACTGGGATCGGCACTGGGATACTGGGATCAGCACCAGGATACTGGGATACTGGGATCGGCACTGGGATACTGGGATCGGCACCGGGATACTGGGATCGGCACCGGGATACTGGGATACTGGGATCGGCACTGGGATACTGGGATCGGCACCGGGATACTGGGATACTGGGATCGGCACCGGGATACTGGGACACCAGGATACTGGGATCAGCACTGGGATACTGGGATCGGCACTGGGATACCAGGATACTGGGATCAGCACTGGGATACTGGGATACCAGGATACTGGGATCGGCACCAGGATACTGGGATCGGCACTGGGATACTGGGATACTGGGATATGGGGGTACCCCCCCCCCCCCCCCATGGGCGCTGCCTCCTGTGCCTACTGAGCTGATTTGCAGTTGCTTTGGTTAAACTGGCTCAGTTCAGCAGGAACAGGAGTCTGGGCTGAGCGCCGGCGGCACCAGCACCCCAAGAACAGCATCGGGGACCCTAAAACACCATTGGGGACCCTAAAACTGACATTGGGGACCCTAAAACACCATTGGGGACCCTAAAACACCATTGGGGACCCTAAAACTGACATTGGGGACCCTAAAACACCATTGGGGACCCTAAAACCGACATTGGGGACCCTAAAACCGACATTGGGGACCCCAAAAACACCATTGGGGACCCTAAAAACACTTCCAGGACCCCAAAATAGACATTGAGGACCTCAAAACCCTTCCAGGACCCCAAATTCCCCTTTGGAAACCCCAAAACCCCTTCTAGGATCCTGAAATCCTCTTAGGGGACCACAAAACCGACATTGGGGACCCCAAAACCACTTCCAGGACACCAAAATCCCCATTGGGGACCCCAAAACCCTTCCAGGACCCCAAAACCACCATTGGGAACCCCAAAACCCCTTCCAAGACTCCAAAACCTCTTCCGAGACCCCAAAACCACGTCCAGGATCCCAAAAACCCCTTTGGGGACCCCAAAACCCCTTCCAAGACCCCAAACCCCATTCCAAGATCCCCAAATCCCATTTGGGGCCCCCAAAACCCCTTCCAGGACCCCAAAACCCCCATGGGGAACCCCAAACCCCCCCCCGGGATCCTCAACCCCCCCCCCACCATCGGGGGGACCCCAAAAGAGGGGGGAATCCCCCCCAAAGCAATGGCAATGGGGGGGGGGGGGGGTGAATGTGGGTCACGTGGGGAGGCCTCCGCCCCTCCCCCCTCCTCAATAAAGATCCTTTTTCCGTTTTTCGCTGTTTGTTTCCCAAAATAACCCGGATTTCAGGGAATTTCCCTGACGTCATCGCTGGGGGAGGGGCTTCGGCACCGCCCCACCAGGCCCCGCCCACCGGGGGGGGAGGGGGGGTTGCCCACGTGTCCCGCCCCCCCCATCACACAACGAGACGCGGCCCCTTTAAGAGCCCCCCCCACCAATGGGAGTCATCAGGGGGCGGGGCGAACGAGCGGTGGTGTCAACAGCCAATCAGCGCGCAGGGGGCGTGGCTTCGTGTTCCCACCCATTCATAAAGTCCCCATAGCGCAGCATGAACGGGTGGGGGTGTGGCCTCCTGACGCACGCATGACGTCACCACGCAGGGGAGGGGCGGGGCCTCGCCCCAATGCCTTTATTAAGCCAACGAACGGCGCTGGATGGGGGCGGGGCTCAGACTTAGCCCCGCCCCTTTCTGGCCTTGCCCTTGTTGGGGGCGGGGCGCTGCGGAGGGGGCGGGGCCGCGCATGCGCGCTGCCGCGCGTCCCGCTCGATGCGTGCGCGGATGGCGACCTCGAGCCTCTGGAGGGGGGGAGGGGAAAGGGGTCAAAGGTCAGGCACGATAAAGGGGGAGGGGCCACGAGGCCCCGCCCCCCTTATCCCCTCCACCAATCACCTTCTTCAGCTTCTGCTGCCGGATCACGTGGAGCTTCTTGGGCGCAATGGTGCGGCCTAAGGGGGGGGAGGGGCACGGTCGGTTCTGCCCCTCCCCCACCCCCAAAACCCCCTCCCCCCCCAACCCCTCCCCCTCCTCTTCCGGTCCTCACCTCCCTTCCGTGACCCCCGGTTTCCGGTTCCCGTTTCCTTCCGGGGCCGCTTGGCCGCGGCCTTGGGCCTGCCCTGCGCCATGCTGCCCTCCACTTCCGGGTTCTTAACCCCGCCCCCCCCCCCCCCCCGCAAAGCACGTCGGGATACAGACACGCATGCGCAGGACACCACGTGACACCGCCCGGTCCTTTACTGCCCCCTGGCGGCGCACGCGGACAGCGCGCGGGTGACGTCACCGGGGGGGAACACCCCCCGCTCGGTCACGACCCCGCCCGTGATGAGGTCATGCGGAGTGACGTCAAACGCAGGGTTCCAGACGTCGATACCTGGGGGGGGATACGTAATGACGTCACGGGGATGCCCTGACCCACGTGGGACACATACATGGGCCCTATATGGGTCCCTCTGCCCCATAGGGGAGGTTCAACCCTATATAGGAACCTGCCTGCCCCATAGAAGACAACAGGAGGCAATGGGGATGCCCCTGTCTCCTATAGGACCCTATGGAATCCTCCATTTGGGACCCCTTCAAACCCATATGGGAGTCCCCTGCCCTATATGGATCCCTCTGTCCCACATGGGAGATTCAACCTTATATAGGAACCCGCCTGCCCCATAGAAGACAACAGGAGTCAATAAGGATGCCCCATCTCATATAGGACCCTATGGAATCCTCACTGCATTTCCGACCCCTTCAAGCCCATATGGGACTCCCCTGCCCCATAGGTCCCTATATGGGTCCCTCTGCCCCACATTGGACATTCTACCTTATATAGGAAACTGCCTGCCCCATAGAAGACCCCCAGGAGGCAATGGGGATGCCCCTGTCTCATATAGGACCCTATGGAATCCTCCATTTGTGACCCCTTCAAACCTATATGGGAGTCCCCTGCCCTATATGGGTCCCTCTGCCCCATAGGCGACCTCTCCATCCCATATAGGCCTCCCTCCATATCCATACCCATACCCATACCCATATCCATACCCATATCCATACCCATACCCATATCCATATCCATACCCATACCCATATCCATACCCATATCCATACCCATACCCATATCCATACCCATACCCATACCCATACCCATACCCATATCCATACCCATATCCATACCATCCCCATCCCCATCCCCACACCCCCCCCCAGCCCCACATCACCCTATGGGTCACGCACCAGGAGGCGCCAGGCACAGCCCCTGCAGGTGGGTGAGCTCCCGTCCCGGCCTCTCCTCCATGGGGATGAGGCTCCCATTGGGCACCATGGGGTCGAGGCTGGAGGTCGGGGCCGCCACATAGAAGGGGATGCGGTTGTGCCGCGCGGCCAACGCCAGCGCCAGCGTCCCGATCTTGTTGGCGGTGTCCCCGTTGGCGGCCACGCGGTCGGCGCCCACCAGGACGGCTGTGGGGGGAGGGGAACGGGTGGGGGATGGGACCCGGACAGCACCATCCTGGCGGTGTCCCTGTCCCCATCCCTATCCCAGCTCCATCCCTATACACATTCCATCCATGTCCCCATTCCACCTCCATCCCAGCTCTGTCTGCATCTCAGCTCCAGCCCTATCCTGTCTCCATCCCCATCCCTATCCCAATCCCACCTCCATCCCCATCCCGGCTCCATCCGTATCCCCATTCCATCTGTATCCCCATTCCAACCCCATCCCAACTCCATCCCTATCCCCATTCCATTTCCATCCCTATCCCCATTCCATCCCCATCCTGCCTCCATCCCCATCCCAGCTCCCTTCCCATCCCAGCTCCATCTCTATCCCCATTCCAACTCCATCCCGGTTCCATCCCTATCCCCATTAGATCCCCATCCCTGCTCCATCCCCATCCCAGCTCTATCCCTATCCCCATCCCATCTCCATCCTGGCTCCATCTCCATCCCAGTTCCATCTCCATCCCAGTTCCATCTCCATCCCAACTCCATCCCTATCCCCATTCCATCCCCATCCCACCCCCCCCATCCCACCCACCCCATCCCATTCCTCACCATCCACCCGGTGCTCCCCCATGGCAGCAGCGGCTGCACTGTCGGCAATGAGGGTGACAGGGATGTGGTCATGGCACAGCTCGAAGGCCGTCAGGCGGCTGCCCTGGTTGTAGGGCCGGGTCTCGGTGCACAACACCCTCCGGAGCCGACCCTGTGCATGCAGCGTCCGCACGATGCCTGTGGTGGGTGATGGGGACCGGTGCTCAGCGGTGGTTATGGGGCGGTTATGGGGCGGTTATGGGGTGGTTATGGGGCGGTTATGGGGCGGTTATGGGGCGGTTATGGGGCGGTTATGGGGTGGTTATGGGGCGGTTATGGGGCGGTTATGGGGTGGTTATGGGGTGGTTATGGGGGGTACCAGTGTTGTGGTTGTACCGAGCGCGGTGCCGTAACCGGCTGTAGCGAGGCTCCCGGTGTTGCAATGGGTGAGGATGGTGACGGTGGCGCCGGGGGGGACGCGGCGCAGGATGTCCTGAGCACCATAAGCACCAATGCTCTCGTTGTCCTGACGGTCCTTGGCCAGGAGCCCCTCGATGTGCTCAATGATGCTGGGGGGACCCCAATACAACCATAGCATCCCAATACCCCCCCTGCACCCCAATACCCCCCCTGTGCACCCCAACATCCTCCATGGATCCCAATACACCCTTAGCACACCAATACCCCCCCCTGCACCCCAACACCCTCCAGGGATCCCAATACCCCCCCCTGCACCCCAACATCCCCCAGGGATCCCAATACACCCATAGCACCCCAATAACCCCCTCTGCACCCCAATACCCCCCCTGTGCACCCCAACATCCTCCAGGGATTCCAATGCACCCTTAGCACCCCAATACCCCCCCTGCATCCCAACATCCTCCATGGATCTCAATACCCCCATGCACCCCAATACCCCCCCATGCACCCCAATATCCTCCATTGATCCCAATACACCCTTAGCACCCCAATACCCCCCATGCACCCCAATACCCCCCCATGCACCCCAATATCCTCCATTGATCCCAATACACCCCCTGCACCCCAATACCCCCCATGCACCCCAATACCCCCGTGCCCCCCAACCCCCCCAACCCCCCCTGCCCCCACCGCTCCCGCAGCTCCGGGGCAGTGATCCCAGGGCTCCGGCTCCAGCCCCGGATCAGCTCCTGCAGCCTCTCAGCCTCCCGGAGCAGGTTCACGGCCGTGGGCCTGGCAGTGAGCAGGAACCGGAGCCGCTGCTGCACGAAGGCTTCCAGTGCTGCCACCTCAGCACCGGGACTGGGACCGGTACCGGTATCACCACCAGCATCAGCACTGGTACCGGTACCGGCATCACCATCAGTACCGGTACCAGCACCAACACCGGTACCGGTACCAGCATCAACACCAACACCGGTACTGGTACCGGTACCGGCATCACCATCGGTACCAGCACCAACACCAGCACCGGTACTGGTATCAGCACCGGCATCAGCATCACCACCAGCACCGGCATTGGCATCACCACCGACATCACCACCAGCACCAGTACCGCCACCAGCACGGGTACCGGCACCGGAATCAGCAGCACCACCAGTACCGACAGCAGCACCGGTACCGGCATCACCATCACCACCGGTACCGGCACCGGCATCGGCTCCGGTCGCCAGCTCCACCGCCAGGCTCAAACACGCAACCAAGGCGATCGCCGGCGCCCCCCGCACCTGTGGCAGCACCGATGTCAACCGGACCCCCCAGGTGTCCCCTTCCTGTTCCCCCCATGTGTCCCCCCCCCATTCCCCCCCTGTGTTCCCATCCCATACCCCCCGTTCACCCCCATGTGTCCCGGTCCCGTTCCCCCCCGTTCCCCATCCCGTTCCCCATCCCGTTCCCTCGGTGTGTCCCCATCCCATTCTCCCCCCGTTCCCCCCATGTGTCCCTGTCCTGTCCCCATCCCATTACCCTGTGTCTCCCCTTCCCATTCCCCCCCGTTCCGTTCTACCCCCATCCCGTTACCCCCCCCCCCCCCTCACCTCTATGCCGTTGATGACCGTCCATGCTCTCTCCGCCCCCCCCACCCTGTCCTCCCCGATCCCATCCCGTTCCCGTTCCCATCCCGTTCCTGTCTCCATCCCGTTCCCGTTCCCGTTCCCATCCCGTTCCTGTCTCCATCCCGTTCCTGTCCCCATCCCGTTCCCGTCCCGTTCCCGTTCCTGTCCCGTTCCCGTTCCCATCCCGTCCCCATCCCGTTCCCGTTCTCGTTCCCATCCCGTTCCCATTCCCGTTCCCATCCCGTTCCCGTTCCCATCCCGTTCCCATCCCGTTCCCGTCCCCATCCCGTTCCCGTTCCCATCCCCCCCTCACCTCCATGCTGTTGATGACCGTCCATGCTCTCTCCGCCCCCCCCACCCGCTCGTACCGGATCCGCTCCGGGAGCAGCAGCTGGTTCAGCACCGACAGGGACCCACGTCGGTACCGGATGGACTCGAGCGCCATGGAGGGGGCGGGGGCGGAAGCGGAGCGAGGGCTTCCTGCCCCCCCCCCCCCCCCCCCCCCCCACCGGGGCATGACCGGATGGAGTATGGGGGGGGGGGTCCCCGATGTGACCCCCCCATAGGGGCAACAAGGAGGCATAGGGGGGGTGCTGGCAACGGCTTTTAATGGGGGGGGTAAATCCAAAGGGGGGGTAACAAAGGGGGTAAATCCAATGGGGGGTAAATCCAAAGGGGGGTAAATTCAAAGGGGGGTAATTCCAAGGGGGGACAATTCCAAAGGGGGGGTAACAAAGGGGGTAATTCCAAAGGGGGGTAAATCCAAAGGGGGTAAATCCAATGGGGGGGTAATTCCAAAGGGGGGGGGTAAATCCGAAGGGGGGGTAAACCCAAAGGGGGGGTAAATTCAAAGGGGGGGTAATTCCAAAGGGGGTAAATCCAAAGGGGGTAAATCCAACTGGGGGGGGGGGTAATTCCAAAGGGGGTAATTCCGGGGGGGGGGGGGGGTGTTTGGAGCCCCCCGGGGGGGTCCCCTCCCCCTCAGGAGCCATCGGAGCTGGAATCAGAGTAATCCGCCACCAATGACGTTGTTGGGGGGCTCTGGGGGCCCCCCCCTTGCCCCGCCCCCCCCCGGGGTCCTGCGGGGGGGGGGTCACCCCTGCGGATGATGCCGAGGGTGCTGCGGGTGGGGGGAGGGGTCCGGGCCCCCCCCACCCCCCCCCCCCCACATGGTTTCCGGGGGGGGTCTCCGGTGAACCAGGGTCGGGAGGAGATCTCAGTGCGTTTCTGCTGCTGCCTGGCCTCGTAGGCTGGGGGGGGACATGGGGGAGTCATATGGGGGGGTCATATGGGGACATGGGGGGGGTCATATGGGGACATGGGGGGGGTCACATGGGGGGTCATATGGGGACATGGGGGGGGTCACATGGGGGGGTCACATGGGGGGGTCATATGGGGACATGGGGGGGTCACATGGGGGGTCATATGGGGAGATGGGGGGGACGGGGGGTCACATGGGGACATGGGGAGGTCACACACAGGGGGGGTCACAAAGGGATGGGGGTGCACAGAGGGATGGGGGGTCACACACGGGGGGGTCACACAGGGATGGGGGGTCACACAGGGACATGGGGGGGTCACACACGGGGGGGGTCACACAGGGATGGGGGGTCACACAGGGATGGAGGGCACACATGGGGGGGTCACACAGGGATGGGGGTGCACAGAGGGATGGGGGGGTCACACACAGCAGGGGTCCTATACGGATGGGGGGGTCACACACGGGGTGTCCTACAGGGATGGGGGGTCCCAGAGCTATGGGGGGGGTCACAGATGAATGGGGGGGTCACACACGGGGGGTCCCACAGGGATGGAGGGCACACATGGGGGGGGTCACACAGGGATGGGGGTGCACAGAGGGATGGGGGGGTCACACACGGGGGGGTCACACACGGGGGGTCACACACGGGGGGGGTCACACATGGATGTAGCCCCCCCCCGTCCCCCCCCCCCCACGCACACAGCGGGGCCTGCAGAGCCATCAGTGCTGCCACCCTCCGGTCCTGAGGCTCCTCCGGCAGCAGAGAGATCCCGAGAGCAGGACACGGCTCATCCCGAGGCGGCTTCTGCTCCTGCGGGACACAGGGATACAGGGATACAGGGATAGGGATACAGGGATAGGGATAACACTGGGGGTACAGGGACACGGGCATCCATGGGGATACAGGGATATGGGGATAGGGATAACCCTGGGGGTACCGGGATAGGGATACAGGGATAGGGATAACACTGGGGATACGGGGATAGGGACATCCATGGGTGTGGATACAGGGATAGGGATACAGGGATAGGGACATCCATGGGGATACGGGGATAGGGATAACACTGGGGATATGGGGATAGGGATACAGGGATAGGGGCATCCCTCCCTGTATGGGGATATGGGGATGGGGACATCCATGGGAATATGGGGATAGGGATATCCTTGGGTGGGGATAGGGATAACACTGGGGATATGGGGACAGGGATACAGGGATAGGGACATCCCTCCCTGTATGGGGATATGGGGATAGGGACATCCATGGGGGTATGGGGACATGGACATCCCTGGGGATATGGAGATACGGGGATAGGGACATCCATGGGGATACAGGGATAGGGACATCCCTGTATGTGGATACAGGGATAGGGACATCCCTCCCAGTGAGGATCCAGGGATGGGCACATCCATCCCCACGCAGCCACTGGTGCCCACTGGTTCATACTGGTCCATACTGGTGCACACTGGTTCATACTGGTCCATACTGGTTCATACTGGTCCATACTGGTGGCGGCAGCGCTCACCCGGAAGTGGCTCCGTAGGCGGCAGTTGATCCCGAAGTCATCCTTCCAGAGGCTCTGGAAGTGCTGCAGAGCTGCCAGCCCCGGGGCTGCCCGTTCCCGGTATTCCCGGTCCTTGGCACCGTGCTCCAGCCGGAACATGGCATCGGATGCCAGCCGCTCCCGCGCCTCCGGCTCTGCGGACACCAGCACTGCTGACGGACTGGGAGCACTGGGAGCACTGGGAGCACTGGGGGGACTGGGACTCAGGAGTAGCAATGTGTTATTGGTGTTAATGGTGCAGAGGGGCTCAATGGTGGCAGTGGGTGTTACTGGTGGTAACTGGTGTCATTGGTGTTAATGGTGCAGAGGGGCTCAACGGTGGCAGTGGGTGTTACTGGTGGTAACTGGTGTCATTGGTGTTAATGGTGCAGAGGGACTCAATGGTGGCAGTGTGTGACTGGTGGTACTGGTGTCATTGGTGGAACTGGGCTCAACGGTGACAATGTGTGACTGGTGTTACTGGTGGAACTGGGCACACCAGTGACAATGTGTGACTGGTGTCACTGGTGTCATCAGTGTTACTCGTGTGCCTGGACTCACCGGTGGCACTGTGTGACTGATGTTACTGGTGTCATTGGTGCTACTGGTGTCACTGCTGGAACTGGGCTCACTGGTGACAATGTGTGACTGGTGTTACTGGCGTCATCGGTGTTACTGGTGTGCCTGGACTCACCGGTGGCGCAGTGTGACTGGTGTCATTGGTGTTATGGGTGTCATGGGTGTTACTGGTGTTACTGGTGTGATTGGTGTTACTGGTGCAACTGGGACTCCCTGGTGTGCCTGGAATCACCGGTGTCACCGGTGTCACTGGTGTCACTGGTGTTACTGGTGTCACTGGTGTCACTGGTGTCACTGGTGTTACTGGTGTTACTGGTGTCACTGGTGTCACCGGTGTCACTGGTGTCACTGGTGTTACTGGTGTCACTGGTGTCACTGGTGTTACTGGTGTCACTGGTGTCACTGGTGTTACTGGTGTGCCGGCACTCACCGGTGGCACAGTGTGACTGGTGTTACTGGTGTTACTGGTGTCACTGGTGTTACTGGTGTTACCGGTGTCACTGGTGTTACTGGTGTCACTGGTGTTACTGGTGTCACTGGTGTTACTGGTGTCACTGGTGTTACTGGTGTTACCGGTGTCACTGGTGTTACTGGTGTCACTGGTGTTACTGGTGTCACTGGTGTTACTGGTGTTACTGGTGTCACTGGTGTTACTGGTGTCACTGGTGTTACTGGTGTTACCGGTGTCACTGGTGTTACTGGTGTCACTGGTGTTACTGGTGTTACTGGTGTGCAGCACTCACCGGTGGGCAGCACCTGCTGGTTCTCAGCCATGTCCCATCTCTCCTCCTTGCGTCGGGCGCCGCTGACGATGACATAGTCACATCCTGCAGGATCCGTCTGCAGCTCAATGTGGTTCACACACAGGTGGCACTTCATGCGGAACCTGAGGCGGACAGGGACAGGGAACAGGGATAGGGATGGGAACAGGGATAGGGATGGGACAGGGATAGGGATGGGAACAGGGATAGGGATGGGACAGGGATAGGGATGGGAACAGGGATAGGGATGGGACAGGGATAGGGATGGGAACAGGGATAGGGATGGGAACAGGGATAGGGATGGGAACAAGGATAGGGATGGGACAGGGATAGGGATGGGAACAGGGATAGGGATGGGACAGGGATAGGGATGGGAACAGGGATAGGGATGGGAACAGGGATAGGGATGGGACAGGGATAGGGATGGGAACAGGGATAGGGATAGGACAGGGATAGGGATGGGAACAGGGATAGGGATGGGAACAGGGATAGGGATAGGACAGGGATAGGGATGGGAACAGGGATAGGGATAGGATAGGGATGGGAACAGGGATAGGGATGGGAACAAGGATAGGGATGGGACAGGGATAGGGATGGGAACAGGGATAGGGATGGGAACAGGGATAGGGATGGGAACAAGGATAGGGATGGGACAGGGATAGGGATGGGAACAGGGATAGGGATGGGAACAGGGATAGGGATGGGACAGGGATAGGGATGGGAACAGGGATAGGGATAGGACAGGGATAGGGATGGGAACAGGGATAGGGATGGGAACAGGGATAGGGATAGGACAGGGATAGGGATGGGAACAGGGATAGGGATAGGACAGG
This sequence comes from Melopsittacus undulatus, assembly GCF_012275295.1. NCBI lineage: Eukaryota > Metazoa > Chordata > Aves > Psittaciformes > Psittaculidae > Melopsittacus > Melopsittacus undulatus. The sequence continues at coordinate 602,318 of NC_047549.1, read as the reverse complement.
GATAGGGATGGGAACAGGGATAGGGATGGGAACAGGGACAGGGATGGGAACAGGGATAGGGATGGGGACAGGGATGGGAACAGGGATAGGGATAGGGATGGGAACAGGGACAGGGATAGGACAGGGATAGGGATGGGAACAGGGATAGGGATAGGACAGGGACAGGGATGGGAACGGGCATAGGGATAGGGATGGGAACAGGGATAGGGATAGGACAGGGATATGGATAAGGATATGGATAGGGACAGGGATACGGATAGGGATAGGAACAGGGATAGGGACAGGGATGGGCATAGGGATATGGATAGGGATAGGGACAGGGATATAGACAGGGATATGGATAGGGACAGGGATGGGCATAGGGATAGGGATAGAAACAGGGATAGGGACAGGAATACGGATAGGGATACAGACAGGGATGGGCACAGGGATACGGATAGGGATATGGATAGGGATGGGCATAGGAATACAGATAGGGATATGGATAGGGACAGGGATGGACATAGGGATAGGGACAGGGATATGGATAGGGATAGGGACAGGTATAGGGACAGGGATATGGATTGGGATAGGGGATAGGGATAGGGACAGGGATACGGATAGGGATAGGTACAGGGATATGGATAGGGACAGGGATATGGACAGGGACAGGGATATGGACATGGATAGGGATAGGGACAGGGATATGGATAGGGATAGGGACAGGGATACGGATAGGGATAGGGACAGGGATATGGATAGGGACAGGGATAGGGACAGGGACAGGGATATGGATAGGGATAGGGACAGGTATAGGGACAGGGATATGGATAGGGATACGGATAGGGACAGGGATATGGATAGGGACAGGGATATGGACATGGATACGGATAGGGACAGGGATAGGGACAGGGATAAGGATAAGGACAGGGCTAGGCCCAGCTCCCACCTGTAGATGGGTGTCGTGTAGTAGTTCCCAACCTTCTTCTTCTCCGCGTTGTAGCGGACGCCTGTAGCAGGAGCAGGATCACAGCCGGCCCCATCCCGGGAATGCCGGGACTGGGAACACTGGGATCACACTCACCCATCCCAATGTGGTTCTTGCATCCATCGCACCAGATGTTAAAGGGCATCTCGAACCTGGGGGGGGGGGGGGTGGGGATGTCACCAACCCCCCCCACCAGTGTTCCCAGTCCCCTCCATGGTATCCCTATGGATCTACCTGATAACCAGGATGCCCTGGGCCAGCTTCCGAGCGCGCTCCCGAAGAGGGTGGCTCCCATGGTACTTGTTGAGGGAGCGATGCTGGGGGGATATGGGACATGATGGGGTCAATGGGAGCCAGGGGTACCCCCCAAGTCCATGACACCCCCAAAACCCCCCCCTGAAGCTCACCTTGGCCGGGTCGAAGTCGGGGGGGTAGTACTTGTTGGTGCCCTTGCGCTCGCCCTATAGGGGGAAATGGGGGTCAGAGCCACATGGGGACCCCACAGTGGCCATGGGGACACCATGGTGGTCATAGGGACCCCATGGTGGTCATAGGGATCCCACAGTGGCCATGGGGAGCCCATGGTGGCCATGGGGACCCCATGGTGGTCATAGGGACCCCATGGTTGCCATGGGGATCCCACAGTGGCCATAGGGACCCCACGGTGGTCATAGGGACCCCACGGTGGCCATGGGGACCCCACAGTGGCCATGGGGAGGTTTATGGGGCCACACTCACCATGGTGCAGGGTCTCTGGTGCCACCGGACTGGGATGCACAGGGAGAAGGGACAAGGAGCTGTGGGTACGGGGGGGGAATGGGGGACCCCAGTCTGATGTGAGACAGGGGCACCCCACTATGGGCATGGGGATATCCCATTACTGGCTATGGGACCCCATTATGGGCTATGGGACCCTGTTACAGGCTATGGAACCCCATTGCAGGCTATGGACACCCTAATATGGGCTAAGGGACAACGTTACAGGCTTTGGGACCCGATTGCGGGCTATGGGACCCCATTGCAGGCCATGGGACCCCGTTACGGGCTATGGACACCCATTACGGGCTATGGGACCCATAGTGGGCTATGGACACCCCATTACAGGCTATGGACACCCCATTACGGGCCATGGACACCCCATTACGGGCTATGGACACCCATTACAGACTATGGGACCCCATTACGGGCTACGGACACCCCATTATGGGCTATGGGACCCCATTACAGGCTATGGACACCCCATTAACGGCTATGGACACCCCATTATGGGCTATGGACACCCCATTATGGGCTATGGACACCCCATTAACGGCTATGGACACCCCATTAACGGCTATGGACACCCCATTACAGGCTATGGACACCCCATTAACGGCTATGGACACCCCATTACGGGCTATGGACACCCCATTACGGGCTATGGACACCCCATTATGGGCTATGGGACCCCATTACAGGCTATGGACACCCCATTAACGGCTATGGACACCCCATTATGGGCTATGGACACCCCATTATGGGCTATGGACACCCCATTAACGGCTATGGACACCCCATTAACGGCTATGGACACCCCATTAACGGCTATGGACACCCCATTATGGGCTATGGACACCCCATTATGGGCTATGGGACCCCATTACAGGCTATGGACACCCCATTAACGGCTATGGACACCCCATTATGGGCTATGGGACCCCATTACAGGCTATGGACACCCCATTAACGGCTATGGACACCCCATTATGGGCTATGGGACCCCATTACGGGCTATGAACACCCCATTAACGGCTATGGACACCCCATTATGGGCTATGGACACCCCATTAACAGCTATGGACACCCCATTACGGGCCATGGACACCCCATTATGGGCTATGGACACCCCACTATGGGCTATGGACACCCCATTATGGGCTATGGACACCCCATTAACGGCTATGGACACCCCATTATGGGCTATGGACACCCCATTAACGGCTATGGACACCCCATTACAGGCTATGGACACCCCATTACGGGCCATGGACACCCCATTACAGGCTATGGGACCCCATTAAAGGCTATGGACACCCCATTAACGGCTATGGACACCCCATTACAGGCCATGGACACCCCATTATGGGCCATGGACACCCCATTACGGGCTATGGACACCCATTACAGACTATGGGACCCCATTACGGGCTACGGACACCCCATTATGGGCTATGGACATCCCATTATGGGCTATGGGAACCCGGTCCCACCGCTCCCCACCGACCTCTTCCGCCTCCGCTGCCGTTGCCCCGCCCCTTCCGTTTACGTCACTGCGCAGCCGTACAAGGAGGCGTGGCCAGCAGCGCCCCGCCCCTCCCGCAGCCTTGCGCATGCGCCGTGCGCGCCGCAGCAGCGCTTGGGACGCCCCCCCCAGCTACAGCAACGCGTTGCTATGGCAACCGGGCCCATGGCAACCAGGACCCCCCACCCCGGACTCTCCGCGGCTGTTCCAGCCCTGTCACGACCCCCCCCCCCCCACTGCTGGCCTTAGGTAACCCCGCAGCCGAGGGCAGCGTTGTGCGCACGCGTGTGCAACAGCATCACATACATGTACAACAGCATCACATACATGTACAACAGCATCACATACATGTGCATCACCTTTACATGTGTGTGTAACAGCCTCACATACATGTGCAACAGCCTCACATACATGTGCATCACCTTTACACGCGTGTAACAGACTCACATACATGTGCATCACCTTTACATGTGTGTGCAACAGCATCACATACATGTGCATCACCTTGACACGTGTGTGCAACAGCCTCACATACATGTGCATCACCTTGACACGTGTGTGCAACAGCCTCACATACATGTGCATCACCTTTACATGTGTGTGCAACAGCCTCACATACATGTGCATCACCTTTACATGTGTGTGCAACAGCCTCACATACATGTGCATCACCTTTACATGTGTGTGCAACAGCCTCACATACATGTGCATCACCTTTACATGTGTGTGCAACAGCCTCACATACATGTGCATCACCTTTACATGTGTGTGCAACAGCCTCACATACATGTGCATCACCTTTACATGTGTGTGCAACAGCCTCACATACATGTGCATCACCTTTACATGTGTGTGCAACAGCCTCACATACATGTGCATCACCTTTACATGTGTGTGCAACAGCCTCACATACATGTGCATCACCTTTACATGTGTGTGCAACAGCCTCACATACATGTGCATCACCTTTACACGTGTGTGAACAGCCTCACATACATGTGCGTCACCTTTACATGTGTGTGCAACAGCCTCACATACATGTGCATCACCTTTACACGTGTGTGAACAGCATCACATACATGTGCATCACCTTTACACGTGTGTGAACAGCATCACATACATGTGCATCACCTTTACACGTGTGTGAACAGCATCACATACATGTGCATCACCTTTACACGTGTGTGAACAGCCTCACATACATGTGCAACAGCATCACATACATGTACAACACCTTTACACGTGTGTGAACAGCCTCACATACATGTGCATCACCTTTACATGTGTGTGCAACAGCCTCACATACATGTGCATCACCTTTACACGCGTGTGCAACAGCATCACATACATGTGCATCACCTTTACACGTGTGTGCAACAGCCTCACATACATGTGCATCACCTTTACACGTGTGTGCAACAGCATCACATACATGTGCATCACCTTTACATGTGTGTGCAACAGCCTCACATACATGTGCATCACCTTTACACGTGTGTGAACAGCCTCACATACATGTGCGTCACCTTTACATGTGTGTGCAACAGCCTCACATACATGTGCATCACCTTTACACGTGTGTGAACAGCATCACATACATGTGCATCACCTTTACACGTGTGTGAACAGCATCACATACATGTGCATCACCTTTACACGTGTGTGAACAGCATCACATACATGTGCATCACCTTTACACGTGTGTGAACAGCCTCACATACATGTGCAACAGCATCACATACATGTACAACACCTTTACACGTGTGTGCAACAGCATCACACATACATGTGCATCACCTTTACATGTGTGTGAACAGCATCACATACATGTGCATCACCTTTACATGTGTGTGCAACAGCATCACACATACATGTGCATCACCTTTACATGTGTGTGCAACAGCATCACATACACGTACATCACCTTTACACGTGTGTAACAGCCTCACATACATGTGCATCACCTTTACATGTGTGTGCAACAGCCTCACATACATGTACATCACCTTTACATGTGTGTGCAACAGCCTCACATACATGTGCATCACCTTTACATGTGTGTGCAACAGCCTCACATACATGTGCATCACCTTTACATGTGTGTGCAACAGCATCACATACACGTACATCACCTTTACACGTGTGTAACAGCCTCACATACATGTGCATCACCTTTACATGTGTGTGCAACAGCCTCACATACATGTGCATCACCTTTACATGTGTGTGCAACAGCCTCACATACATGTACAACACCTTTACACGTGTGTGCAACAGCATCACATACATGTGCATCACCTTTACACGTGTGTGCAACAGCATCACATACATGTGCATCACCTTTACACGTGTGTGCACCCCAGTTTGGGTCCATGGGGGTCCCCAGGGGTTGTCACCATCCCACTGTGGTGATCCCAAATCCCATAACAGCCCTAACGGGTCCCCGTGGACCAATGGATGTCAGAGCATCCCCATCCCATGTCCATGGCATCACCTTGGTGCCAGCTCCATCTCCTGCTCCATAGCCACAAACCACCCTCGTCCATGGGGTGACCCCAATGGCACAACCAGTACATCCCAATTGCGGCTCCTTCCATCCCCCCCATGCACCGGAGACCCCCCCATCCGTCCTCATTGGCACCGGATCCCGGTTGTGGCCGCACCGGCTGCCGGCACCGCAGGACATCCATCTGCACCGGGCACCGGTTGCCAGGACATGGGGTGGGGGGGCCGGGATGTACCGGATGCACCGGGATGGAGAGCACCACATCCCGTTGTGGTGATGGCAACAACCCCAGGCCTGGCACCACCGGGGGCCTTTGGGGTTCCCCATTGCCCCCAATGTACTGGGGATGGGGCATATTCGGGGTACGGGGGGGTGGTTTAGGGCCCCCCCCTTGTCTGCATTGGGTTTATGGCAAAGCCGCTTTGGGGCCGGGACAATAGCGGGGCCAGGACAAAGGTGCTGACGTCAGGAACGGGGCTGGGGGCACCGGGTGACCTAATTCCAGGCCATGGACAATGGGCCCCCCCTTGGCCTCGGTGTCCCCCCCCCCGCTGTGCCCCACACTGTGCCCATGAGCGGCTTCACACGTGTGGGTTCACACCTATACATGTGCCCATGCACGGTCCTTGTGGTCCATGCACAGGGCTCTGCACATGGGAGGCTTCAGCCCTGGGGCTTTGCACACCCGTTTATGCACACCCGTTTTTACACACCCGTTTATGCACACCCGTTTTTACACACCCGTTTATGCACACCCATTCCCTCATATCCGTTTATGCACACCCGTTTATGCACACCCGGTTTTACACACCCGTTTCTTCATATCCATTTTTGCACACCCGTTATCCCGTATCCGGTTTTGCACACCCGTTTTCCACATCCGTTTTTCCACAGCTTTTTTGCACACCCGTTTTCTCATATCCGTTTTTGCACACCCGTTTTTGCACACCCATTTTCCACATCCGTTTTTCCACAGCCGTTTTTGCACACCCGTTTCTTCATATCCATTTCTGCACAGTCGTTTATGCACACCCATTTTCCACACCCGTTTTTGCACACCCGTTTCCTCATATCCATTTCTGCACAGCCGTTTTTGCACACCCGTTTTCCACACCCGTTTTTGGACACCCGTTTTCTTATATCAGTTTTTGCACACCCGTTCCTTCATATCCGTTTTCCCACACCCGTTTCCCACACCCGTTTCCCACACCCGTTTCCCACACCCGTTCCTCACCCTCCTGCATCCCCCTCCCCTTCCGTTCCGTTCCCCCCTCCCCATCACTGCTCTCATTTGAGCCTTCACGGAGCGGCGGCGGAGGAGGAGGAGGAGGAGGAGGAGGAGGAGGAAGAGCCCCTCGGGCAGGGGGGGGGGGCAGGAGGAGGAGGAGGAGGAGGAGGAGGAGGAAGAGCCCCTCGGGCAGGGGGGGGGGCAGGAGGAGGAGGAGGAGGAAGAGCCCCTCGGGCAGGGGGGGGGGCAGGAGGAGGAGGAGGAGGAGGAGGAGGAGGAGGAAGAGCCCCTCGGGCAGGGGGGGGGGGCAGGAGGAGGAGGAGGAGGAGGAGGAAGAGCCCCTCGGGCAGGGGGGGGGGCAGGAGGAGGAGGAGGAAGAGCCCCTCGGGCAGGGGGGGGGCAGGAGGAGGAGGAGGAGGAGGAGGAAGAGCCCCTCGGGCAGGGGGGGGCAGGAGGAGGAGGAGGAGGAGGAAGAGCCCCTCGGGCAGGGGGGGGGGGCAGGAGGAGGAGGGAGGAGGAGGAGGAAGAGCCCCTCGGGCAGGGGGGGGCAGGAGGAGGAGGGAGGAGGAGGAAGAGCCCCTCGGGCAGGGGGGGGGGCAGGAGGAGGAGGAGGAGGAGGAGGAGGAAGAGCAGCAGGAGGAGGAGCAGCAGCAGCAGCAGCAGCACCGCGGAGCCTCTGCCGCAGCCTGGGGCCGATGGGCTCCTCCGCCCCATTGCTCCCGGGGGGCTGACGGCGACCCCCGGTGCCAAGGGGGGGTCCCCGTCCTCCGCTTCCCATCCCCCCCCTCCAGAGCCGCTTGGATCCTTTGGGATTTGCTCCTTTTCTTGGGGGGGGACGCGGATTTTTGGCTGCCCCCCCCCCCTTGGCGCATCCTCCCCCCCCCTTTGCTCTGCATTGGTCCCTTCACCCCCCCCCCCTCCATCCATCGCACCGAGAGCCGCAAACCGGGACCCCCCCCCCCCCATCCTCCGCCGCTACCGGAGCGGGGGGGCTGCGCGGAGGGAGGATGCTCGGGCCGGTCCCCGTTGCCTGAGCGACCCCCCCCCCCAAACCGGGACCAAGGGGGGGGGTCCAACCCCCCCCCCCCCCCTCAAATTGCTTCATTCTCCGCCTCCCCCCCCATGGGATGTGATGAGCTCGTCGCCGGTGCCGGCCTCAGCATCGTGAGCCCCGATCGCCGCTCTCCGTCCGCACCATGGCCCGATTCGGGGATGAGCTGCCGGTACCGGCCCGTTATGGGGCAGGAGGAGGAGGCGGCGGCCCCGGGGCCTCAGCATCGCCGTCGGTGGTGGGGGGGGGCGGCCGCGGGGGTCGCCAAGGAGGCCCCCCCGGGGCTCAGAGGATGTACAAGCAGTCGATGGCACAACGAGCCCGAACCATGGCTCTCTACAACCCCATCCCCGTGCGCCAGAACTGCCTGACCGTCAACCGCTCCCTCTTCCTCTTCAGCGAGGACAACGTGGTGAGGAAATACGCCAAAAAGATCACCGAATGGCCATATCCTTTTGGGGGACCCCCCCCCCCCATCGGTGGGATTGGTATGTTCCATGCGAGCCGGTACCGGGGGGCTCCGTCCCTGTGCGCTGCAGTGGGGGTCCTGTCCCCATCCCTGTGACCTGCATTGGTGCCTGTGCCCTGCATTGGTTTCTGTGGCCGTTTTGGGGTCCCCATGTCCTACATTGGGGTCCCCACCTCCATGCCCCACATTGGGGTCTCCATCCCCATGCCCCACATTGGGGTCCCCACCTCCATGTCCTACACTGGGGTCTCCATCCCTGTACCCCACATTGGGGTCTCCATCCCCATGCCCTGCATCGGTTCCTGTGCCTGTTTTGGGGTCCCCATGCCCCACATTGGGGTCTCCATCCCCGTGCCCCACATTGGGGTCTCCATCCTTAGGCCCCGCACCAGGTTCCTGTCCCCATGTCCTACACTGGGGTCCCCACCTCCATGTCCTACATTGGGGTCTCCATCCCCATGCCCTGCACCAAGTTCCTGTCCCCATTTTGGGGTCCCCATGCCCCACATCCTTATGCCCCGCACCAGGTTCCTGTACCCATGTCCTACATTGGGGTCTCCATCCCTATGCCCTGCACCAGGCTCCTGGCCCCATTTCAGAGTCCCCATGTCCTACATTGGGGTCTCCATCCCTATGCACTGCAGCGGGGTCCCTGTCCCCATGCCTGTGCCCTGCATTGGTTCCTGTGCCCTGCATTGGTTCCTGTGGCCGTTTTGGGGTCCGCATGTCCTACATTGGGGTCTCCATCACCATGCCCTGCATTGGGGTCTCCATCCTTAGGCCCCGCACCAGGTTCCTGTCCCCATGTCCTACACTGGGGTCTCCATCCCTGTACCCCACATTGGGGTCTCCATCCCTGTGCCCTGCATCGGTTCCTGTGCCCGTTTCAGGGTCCCCATGCCCCACATTGGGGTCCCCACCTCCATGTCCTACATTGGGGTCTCCGTCCCTGTACCCCACATTGGGGTCTCCATCCCTGTGCACTGCATTGGGGTCCCTCTCCCCATCCCCATGCCCTGCATCGGTTCCTGTGGCCGTTTTGGGGTCCCCATGTCCTACATTGGGGTCTCCATCACCATGCCCTGCATTGGGGTCCCCACCTCCATGCCCTGCATTGGGCTCTCCATCCCTATGCCCTGCACCAGGTTCCTGTCCCCATTTCAGAGTCCCCATGTCCTACACTGGGGTCTCCATCCCCGTGCCCCACATTGGGGTCTCCATCCCCATGCCCTGCACCAAGTTCCTGTCCCCATTTTGGGGTCCCCATGCCCCACATCCTTATGCCCCGCACCAGGTTCCTGTACCCATGTCCTACATTGGGGTCTCCATCCCTGTGCCCTGCACCAGGTTCCTGTCCCCATTTTGGGGTCCCCATGTCCTGCATTGGGGTCCCTGCACCAGGTTCCTGTCCCCATTTCAGGGACCCCATGCTCTGCACCAGGTCCTTGTCCCCATTTTGGGGTCCCTGTCCCCATGCCCTGAATTCAGGTCCCTGTCTCCTTCTCCCTGCCCTTCATTGGGGTCCCTGTTACCCTGCCATGAATTGAGGTCCATGTTCCTATTCTGGGGTGTCCATCCCCATGCCCTGCACCGGGTCCCTGTCCCCATTTTGGGGTCCCTATCCCTATGCCCTGAATCGGGGCCTGTGTCCCCATTTCCCTCCTCTGGCATGAATTGGGGTCCTCATCCCATGCCCTGCATTGGGCTTTCCACATCCTCATCCCTTACCAGCTCCCCATCCCCATATTGGGGTCCCTATCCCCATACTGGGGTCCCTATCCCCATATTGGGGTCCCTATCCCCCTGTCCTTCACCATCTCCCCATCCTGGGGGTAGGGGGACCCCATTGCACCAGCATCTTCCACTGTCCTAACTGGGGGGGGTTGACCTGGCATCCCCCAGTATCAGCAGAGCTGATCTCCATCACCCCGGGGGTCCCCTGGATTTGGGGGGTCCCCAGCAGGGACTCATTGGGGTTTAGGGGGCATTGGGGCCATTTTGGCTTCCGGAAAGGGCCATTAACCCCCCATATGGGCCATTAACCCCCCCAAAGGGCCATTGACCCCCCCAAAACGGCCATTGGCACCCATAGGGGCCACTATCACCACCGGAAGGGCTCTATGCTGTCCGGGGGGGGTGCACGATGTGGTTTTGGGGTGCTCTGACCGATCCCCGGTGCCCCCCCCCCCAGAGCCGGATATGGGGGGGGGGGGGTTGGGTGCCGATGGTGCCGCTACCGGTGCAGCACCGGATGAAGGAGCCAGTGCATGGCTATGGCTATGGCTGTGCCGCAGCAGCACCGGCCTGGCCTGAGCATCCCATGGGCAGTGATGCTGGTGCTGATGCCACATCAATGGTACCGGTGCTGATGCCACATCAGTGGTGCTGGTGCTGATACCACATCAGTGGTGCTGGTGCTGATGCCACATCAATGGTACCGGTGCTGATGCCACATCAGTGGTACTGGTGCTGATACCTCAGTGGTACCGGTGCTGATGCCACATCAGTGGTACTGGTGCTGATGCCACATCAATGGTACCGGTGCTGATACCTCAGTGGTACCGGTGCTGATGCCACATCAGTGGTGCCGGTGCCACATCAGTGCCGGTGCCACATCGGTGCCGGTGCCACATCGGTGCCGGTGCTGTGGTGCTGCAGAGTGGGGCTGGGCTGGCTCCGGAACCGGGATGTGCCAGATAGAACAGTGCTGAGGCCGCGGCTGTGCCAGAGAGCAGGGGATGAGGGGAATGCTGGCGGTGCCGGATGGTTGTGCTGTGCCAGAGAGCTGTGCCAGGCCAAATGTGCTGCCATAGAGCCAGGCCAGGCCAGAGACATGGGCCAGGGGATTGTGCCATGGTACAGAGCTATGGAGAGGTGCCAGGCTGGGTGGATGTGCTGTGCCGGATGGATGGGATGGGTAATGGTGCTGTGCCAGATAGCCAGGCCATGCTGGTTAGCTGTGCTGGATGTATGTCCTGGATAACCATGCGGGGCCAGATAGCCATGCCATGCTGGATAGATGTGCTGGGTAATGATGCTGTGCCAGATAGCCATGCCATGCCTATATAGCTGTGCCAGATACATGTGCTGGATAATGATGCTGTGCCAGATAGCCATGCCATGTGGGATAGCTGTGCCGGATACATGTGATGGGTACCATTGCTGTGCCAGATAACCATGCTGTGCCAGGCAACTGTACTGGATAGCCATGCCATACTGGATAGTTGTGCTGGATAGATGTGCTGGATAGCCATGCTGTGCCAGATAGCCATGCCATGCTGGGTAGATGTGCCGGATGGATGTGTTGGATAACCATGCTGTGCCAGATAGCCATGCTGTGCTGGATAGGTGTGCCGGATAACATTGCTGTGCCAGATAACCATGCTGTGCCAGGCAACTGTACCGGATAGCCATGCCATGCTCAATAGCCATACCAGATAGCCATGCTGGATAGCCATTCCCTATAGCCACACCACCCACACCCTGCCCATCCCGTGCCATGCAGCGGTGCCAGCACCCGATCCCCATCACCCCCATGGTGCCGCAGAGGGGCAGGGAGCAGGATCCGTTCCCATCTCCCCCCCCACCCCACATCATCCAACCCTTGCTCCCTCTATGGGGCATCCCTGCCCCACATCATCCAATCCTAGCTCCCCCCATAGAGCATCCCTGCCCCCCCACATCATCCAATCCTTGCTCCCCCCATAGAGCATCCCTGCCCCACATCATCCAATCCTTGCTCCCCCCATAGAGCATCCCTGCCCCACATCATCCAATCCTAGCTCCCCCCATAGAGCATCCCTGCCCCACATCATCCAATCCTAGCTCCCCCCATAGAGCATCCCTGCCCCACATCATCCAATCCTGGCTCCCCCCATAGACCATCCCCCCCCCCCCGCAGTAGCCGGTACCGGGTCAGGTCATGTCCCCCCCCCCAGCGGCTCCGTACGGGGCCATGCAGGGTCCGTGTCGGTCTCACCGGGTCCCGTTGTCCCCGCAGCGCTTTGATCGCAGCCGGTTCCCGGTGTCCTGCGGCGGCTCCAGGGCCGCGGGGTCGGTGCTTTGATAGGGACTAATGAGGCATAGAGCGAGTCGGGAGCTGCCTTCCTGCCCCCCCCTTGCTCCTGCCCCCCCCATCCCCCTGCTCCTGCCCCCCCCTCCTCCTGTCCCCCCCCGCTCCTGCCCCCCAACCTGCTCCTGCCCCCCCCTCCCACTGCTCCTGCCCCCCCCTGCTCCTGCCCCCCCTGCTCCTGCCCCCCCCGCTCCTGTTCCTGCCCCCCCCCGCTCCTGTTCCTGCCCCCCCCCGCTCCTGTTCCTGCCCCCCCCTGCTCCTGTTCCTGCCCCCCCCTGCTCCTGCCCCCCCCCCGCCCCCCCCCTCCCCCCTGCTCCTGCCCCCCCTCCCCCTGCTCCTGCCCCCCCCCGCTCCTGCCCCCACCTCTCCTGCCCCCCCCGCATCCCTGTTTGGGGGTCCCGCACCCCCCCGTATCCAGGTTTAGGGGGTCCCGCACCCCCCCCCATAACCCGGTTTGGGGGTCCCGCACCCCCCCCGCATCCCTGTTTGGGGGGTCTCGCATCCCGTTTTGGGGGTGTCCCCCCCGGTTTTGGGCCCCCCCCCCCCAGCTCATCCGTGTTTGCCTTAACTCGGCCCCACTCCTTTTGAATACATGATTTTAGCCACCATCATTGCCAACTGCATCGTGCTGGCGCTGGAGCAGCATCTGCCCGACGAGGACAAGACCCCCATGTCCGAGCGGCTGGTGAGGGGGCTATGGGGGGGGGGGGGTCCCCCCATCACCCTTATGGGGTCATTGATGGGGGGGGGTCTCCCCCAGCTCCCACTGTTGACACTGTCCCAGTTTCCTCCTTGCTGGAAACTGGGCCATACTGGGAGCAGCGGCCACATCATCCCCATCACCACCAGCACCTTGGGGGGGGTTAATGGGGGGGGGCACTGATGCTGGAAACTGGGCCGTACTGGGAGCAGAGGCCACATCATCCCCACCACCACCAGCACCTTGGGGGGGGGGGTTAATGGGGAGGGGGGGCACTGATGCTGGAAACTGGGCCATACTGGGAGCAGCAGCCACATCATCCCCATCACCACCAGCACCTTGGGGGGGGTTAATGGGGGGGGCACTGATGCTGCAGGTGCTCCCCATTATGGTCTGGGGGTGCCGGCCACATCATCCCCCCCAGCACCTGGGGGGGGGGTTAATGGGGAGGGGGGGGGCACTGATGCTGGAAACTGAGCCATACTGGGAGCAGCAGCCACATCATCCCCCCCAGCACCTGGGGGGGGGGGCACTGATGCTGCCCCCCATGATGGTGCTGGAGCTGTGGGCTCACGGTTGTCCCTATGGGCAGGACGACACGGAGCCATATTTCATTGGCATCTTCTGCTTCGAGGCTGGGATCAAGATCATTGCCTTGGGCTTCGCATTCCATAAAGGCTCCTACCTGAGGAATGGCTGGAATGTGATGGACTTCGTGGTCGTGCTCACGGGGTGAGGCCTCCTGCATGTGTGAACATGTGTGAACACGTGTGTGAGGGTGAACACGTGTGTTGGAGGTGTGTGAGGGTGAACACGTGTGTTGGAGGTGTGTGAGTGTGAACACACGTGTTGGAGGTGTGTGAACACGTGTGTTGCAGGTGTGTGAGTGTGAACACGTGTGTTGGAGGTGTGTGAGTGTGAACACGTGTGTTGGAGGTGTGTGAGGGTGAACACGTGTGTTGGAGGTGTGTGAGTGTGAACACGTGTGTTGGAGGTGTGTGAGTGTGAACACACGTGTTGGAGGTGTGTGAGTGTGAACACACGTGTGTTGGAGGTGTGTGAGTGTGAACACACGTGTGTTGGAGGTGTGTGAGTGTGAACACGTGTGTTGGAGGTGTGTGAGTGTGAACACACGTGTGTTGGAGGTGTGTGAGTGTGAACACGTGTGTTGGAGGTGTGTGAGTGTGAACACGTGTGTTGGAGGTGTGTGAGTGTGAACACGCGTGTTGGAGGTGTGTGAGTGTGAACACGCGTGTTGGAGGTGTGTGAGGGTGAACACACGTGTTGGAGGTGTGTGAGGGTGAACACGTGTGTTGGAGGTGTGTGAGTGAACACACGTGTTGGAGGTGTGTGAGTGAACACACGTGTTGGAGGTGTGTGAGTGTGAACACGTGTGTTGGAGGTGTGTGAGGGTGAACACGTGTGTTGGAGGTGTGTGAGTGAACACACGTGTTGGAGGTGTGTGAGGGTGAACACGTGTGTTGGAGGTGTGTGAGTGAACACACGTGTTGGAGGTGTGAGTGTGAACACGTGTGTCGGAGGTGTGTGAGTGTGAACATGTGTGTTGGAGGTGTGTGAGGGTGAACACGTGTGTTGGAGGTGTGTGAGTGTGAACACGTGTGTTGGAGGTGTGTGAGTGTGAACACACGTGTTGGAGGTGTGTGAGTGTGAACACGTGTGTTGGAGGTGTGTGAGTGTGAACACGTGTGTTGGAGGTGTGTGAGTGTGAACACACGTGTGTTGGAGGTGTGTGAGTGTGAACACACGTGTTGGAGGTGTGTGAGTGTGAACACACGTGATGGAGGTGTGTGAGTGTGAACACGTGTGTTGGAGGTGTGTGAGTGTGAACACACGTGTTGGAGGTGTGTGAGTGTGAACACACGTGTGTTGGAGGTGTGTGAGTGTGAACACACGTGTGTTGGAGGTGTGTGAGTGTGAACACACGTGATGGAGGTGTGTGAGTGTGAACACACGTGTTGGAGGTGTGTGAGTGTGAACACACGTGTTGGAGGTGTGTGAGTGTGAACACACGTGATGGAGGTGTGTGAGTGTGAACACGTGTGTTGGAGGTGTGTGAGTGTGAACACACGTGTTGGAGGTGTGTGAGTGTGAACACGTGTGTTGGAGGTGTGTGAGTGTGAACACGTGTGTTGGAGGTGTGTGAGCGTGTGGCAATGGGGGTGAATGGAGCAGGAGGGGTGAATGGGGGTCATGGGAATGAATGGGGTAAATGGGGGTGAATGGGAGTGAATGGGGGGCATGGGAATGAATGTGATGAATGGGCGTGAATGGGGGGGGGGGGGGGGGTTGTCCGGTTGCCATGGTGATGGAGAGCACAAGGGGATCCTCCATGGTATTGGGGTTCACCAATGGGACCCCGGGGCTTGGGACCCCCCCTTTGCCCCCCAGCTCCATGGGGGGGTGGGGACCCTTGTGCCATGGGGGTGCTCATTGGCCACAATGGCTCCTGCCACTTGGGAGTCCCCATCCTATGGACCCCATCCCATGGACCCCGTCCCATGGACCCCAACCCAAGGACCCCATCCCATGGACCCCGTCCTATGGACCCCAACCCAAGGACCCCATCCCATGGTCCTCATCCCATGGTCCCCATCCCATGGACCCCGTCCCATGGACCCCATCCTATGCACCCCATCCCATGGACCCCGTCCCATGGACCCCATCCTATGGACCCCATCCCATGGACCCATCCTGCCCACAGCATCCTGGCCACAGTGGGCTCCCAGTTTGACCTGCGGACGCTGAGGGCCGTGCGTGTGCTCCGGCCCCTTAAGCTGGTCTCGGGGATCCCAAGTGAGTCCTATGGGGATGGGGGGATCGGGGCTGGTTTTGGGGGGGATCGGGGCCGGTTTTGGGGGTATCGGGGCTGGTTTTGGGGGGGATTGGGGCTGGTTTTGGGGGTATCGGGGCTGGTTTTGGGGGGGATTGGGGCTGGTTTTGGGGGTATCGGGGCTGGTTTTGGGGGGGATCGGGGCCGGTTTTAGGGGGGGGGGGCTGCAGACCCTGACCCCCCCCGTGCAGGTTTACAAGTCGTCCTGAAGTCCATCATGAAGGCGATGATCCCACTGCTGCAGATTGGGCTCCTGCTCTTCTTCGCCATCCTCATCTTCGCCATCATCGGATTAGAGTTTTATATGGGCAAATTCCACACCACCTGCTTCGACCTGGTGACCGGTGGGTCTGGGACCCCCAAAACCCCCAAAAACCCCCTAAACCCCCCTAAACCCCCATAACCCCCCCAAACCACCCCCCAAAACCCCCTAAACCCAAGCAAAACCTTTCACCATGCCCAAGTCTCCCCTAAAACCATTGTAGCCCCCCCAAGCCTCCCCAGTACCCCCAACCCACCGTGCCTCAGTTTCCCCACTGGGACCAGTGCTATGGGGCTGGGGCCAGGGCTTAGGCTGGCTCCATCCCATCCCTCCTCATCACTGGCCCCACTGGGGCCTGTGTCTGATATGGAGCAGTCCCAATTAATCCTGTCCTTAATGAAGATGCTGTTAAATGGGGCTATTTCTGCCATTGGCTTTGGGGGGGGGGGGGGAAGGTTGGGAATAAGGGTTTGGAATTGGGGGGGGTGGGAATGGGAGGTTGGGAATTCGGAACCCTAACCCTTAACCCTAACCCTAACCCCTAACCCTAACCCCTAACACTAACCCTAACCCTAACCCTTAACCCTAACCCTAACCATAACCCCTAACCCTAACCCCTAACCCTAACCCCTAACCCATGTCCCAACCCATCCCTGGTGAGGTCGGGATGAGCTCGGGATGATCCCGGGATCCCAACCTGACTCCAGACGAGATCAAGGTGGAAGTCCCATGTGGGATGGACGAACCCGCTCGGATCTGTCCCAATGGCACCAAGTGCAAGAAGTACTGGGAAGGACCCAACTATGGGATCACCCAGTTCGACAACATCCTCTTCGCCGTCCTCACCGTCTTCCAGTGCATCACTATGGAAGGGTGGACAGACCTCCTCTACTATGTGAGCCCCATAGGGGTCCATTGGGCTCTGATCCCAATGGGATCCCCTCTGGATCATGGGATGCTCCAGACTCCATCCCAATGGGATCCCCTCTGGATCATGGGATGCTCCAGACTCCATCCCAATGGGATCCCCTCTGGATAATGGGATGCTCCAGACTCCATCCCAATGGGATCCCCTCTGGATCATGGGATGCTCCAGACTCCATCCCAATGGGATCCCCTCTGGATCATGGGATGCTCCAGACTCCATCCCAATGGGATCCCCTCTGGATCATGGGATGCTCCAGACTCCATCCCAATGGGATCCCCTCTGGATCATGGGATGCTCCAGACTCATGGATCCCAATGGGATCCCCTCTGGATAATGGGATGCTCCAGACTCCATCCCAATGGGATCCCCTCTGGATCATGGGATGCTCCGGACTCCATCCCAATGGGATCCCCTCTGGATCATGGGATGCTCCAGACTCCATCCCAATGGGATCCCCTCTGGATCATGGGATGCTCCAGACTCCATCCCAATGGGATCCCCTCTGGATCATGGGATGCTCCAGACTCCATCCCAATGGGATCCCCTCTGGATCATGGGATGCTCCAGACTCCATCCCAATGGGATCCCTTCTGGATCATGGGATGCTCCAGACTCATGGATCCCAATGGGATCCCCTCTGGATCATGGGATGCTCCAGACTCCATCCCAATGGGATCCCCTCTGGATCTTGGGGGTGCTCCAGACTTGATCCCAATGAGATCCCCTCTGGATCATGGGATGCTCCAGACTCCATCCCAATGAGATCCCCTCTGGATCATGGGATGCTCCAGACTCCCTTATCCCACATCCCAAGCCCTGATCCCTCTTCCTCCTCCCCAGAGCAACGATGCCTCAGGGAACACTTGGAACTGGCTCTACTTCATCCCCCTCATCATCATCGGCTCCTTTTTTATGCTGAACCTCGTGCTGGGGGTGCTGTCCGGGTATGGGACATGGAGGGGGGTGTTTGGGGGGGGGTTATGGGATCATTGCATCCATACCCATCGGCTCCCATTGTATCCATAGGGAGTTTGCCAAAGAACGGGAACGGGTGGAAAACCGTCGCGCGTTCCTAAAGCTGCGGAGACAGCAGCAGATCGAACGGGAGCTCAATGGGTACATGGAATGGATCTCCAAAGCGGGTGAGCATCGGGATCCCCCCCCCCATTCCCAACCCCCCCTACCCCATTCCCGACCCCCCCCACCCCATTCCCGACCCCCCCCTATTCCCGACCCCCCACCCCCTTCCCGACCCCTCCACCCCATTCCCAACTCCCCCCCCATTCCCGACCCCCCCACCCCCTTCCCGACCCCCCCACCCCATTCCCGACCCCCCCCCATTCCCGACACCCCCCCCATTCCCGACCCCCTCCCCCATTCCCAACCCCCCCCATTCCCGACCCCCCCACCCCATTCCCGACCCCCCCCCATTCCCGACCCCCCCACCCCATTCCCGACCCCCCACCCCCTTCCCGACCCCCCCACCCCCTTCCCGACCCCCCCCACCCCATTCCCGACCCCCCCCCCATTCCCGACACCCCCCCCATTCCCGACCCCCCTCCACCCCATTCCCGACCCCCCCCACCCCATTCCCGAACCCCCCCCATTCCCGACCCCCCACCCCCTTCCCGACCCCTCTCCATTCCCGACCCTCCCCACCCCATTCCCGACCCCCTCCACCCCATTCCCGACCCCCCCCATTCCCGACCCCCCCTATCCCATTCCCGAACCCCCACCCCCTTCCCGACCCCCTCCACCCCATTCCTGACTCCCACCGCATTCCCAACCCCCCCCACCCCATTCCTGACCCCCCTACCCCATTCCCGACCCCCCCCACCCCATTCCCGACCCCCCCCACCCCATTCCCGACCCCCCCCATTCCCGACCCCCCCACCCCCTTCCCGACTCCCACCCCATTCCCGACCCCCCCCACCCCATTCCCGACTCCCACCCCATTCCCGACCCCCCCCACCCCATTCCCGACCCCACCCCCTTCCCGACCCCCCCCCATTCCCGACCCCCCCACCCCATTCCCGACTCCCACCCCATTCCCGACCCCCGCCACCCCATTCCCGACCCCCCCCTATTCCCGACCCCCCCCACCCCATTCCCGACTCCCACCCCATTCCCGACCCCCCCCACCCCATTCCCGACCCCCCCCACCCCATTCCCGACCCCCCCCATTCCCGACCCCCCCCACCCCATTCCCGACCCCCCCACCCCATTCCCGACACCCCCCCCAACCCCTTCCCAACCCCCCCCCAAACCGGACCCCCCCATTCCCATTGACCCCCATCTTCCATTCAGAAGAAGTGATCCTGGCTGAGGACGACCCCGAGGGTGAACCCCGGCACCCCTTTGATGGTAAGTGCCCCCCCCCACATCCCTGCCTGTTAATGGGGGGTCCCCTATGGGGTGAGACCATCGGGAGGGGTATGGGGGGGGGCCCATGGGGTGACCCCCACCTCCCTGTGCCCCCCTGCGGGAGCTCTCCGGAGGGCCACCATCAAGAAGAGCAAAACGGATCTGCTGAGCCCTGAGGATGCTGAGGAGCAGTTGGCTGACATCGCATCTGTGGGTGCGTGGGGGGGGCACGGGGGGACATGGGGGGACGGGGGGGGGGGGAGGGGGGGTGATGGGGGGGGAGATGGGGGTGGATGGGGGGCGGATGGGGGGGGGAGATGGGGGGACAGAGGGGGGGGAGGGGGGGTGATGGGGGGTGGATGGGGGGGTGATGGGGGGGGAGATGGGGGTGGATGGGGGGCGGAGGGGGGGGATGGGGGGGAGGTGGGGGGTGGATGGAGGGGAGATGGGGGTGATGGGTTGGGGGTGATGGTTTAGGGGTGCTGGTGTGGGGCTGATGGGTGCTGGGTGCAATGGGCTGTGCTGGGTGCAATGGGCTGTGCTGGTTGCAATGGGCTGTGCTGGGTGCAATGGGCTATGTTGGTGTGGGGTGCTGGGTGCAATGGGTTGTACTGGGTGCAATGGGCTGTGCTGGGTGCAATGGGCTGTGCTGGGTGCAATGGGCTCTGCTGGTGCAGTGCTGATGGGTGCTGAGTGCAATGGGCTGTACTGGATGCAATGGGCTGTACTGGTGTGGTGCTGATGGGTGCTGAGTGCAATGGGCTGTACTGGGTGCAATGGGCTGTACTAGTGTGGGGTGCTGGTTGCAATGTGCTGTGCAGCCGCGGTGCTGCCGGGTACCAGTGTCGCGGTGCTGCCGGGTACCAGTGTCGCGGTGCTGCCGGGTACCAGTGTCGCGGTGCTGCCGGTCCCGGTGCCGCCGGTGACGGTACCGCCGGTGCTCGGCTCGGGGGGCTCTCCCCAGGCTCCCCCTTCGCCCGCGCCAGCCTCAAGAGTGCCAAGCTGGAGAACGTCACCTTCTTCCACAAGCGGGAGCGCAGGATGCGCTTCCACATCCGCCGCATGGTGAAAACTCAGGCCTTCTACTGGACCGTGCTCAGCCTCGTGGCTCTCAACACCCTCTGCGTGGCCATCGTCCACTACGACCAGCCCGACTGGCTCTCTGACTTCCTCTGTGAGTGCCCCACGGACACACAGGGACCCACAGTGATGGGCACACCGATGTGATCCCATTGATCCCTCCATTGATCCCCCCCATTGATGTGGCCACCAATGTGATCCCATTGATCCCTCCATTGATCCCCCCCCATTGATGTGGCCACCAATGTGATCCCATTGATCCCTCCATTGATCCCCCCCCATTGATGTGGCCACCGATGTGATCCCATTGATCCCTCCATTGATCCCCCCCCATTGATGTGGCCACCGATGTGATCCCATTGATCCCTCCATTGATCCCCCCCCATTGATGTGGCCACCGATGTGATCCCATTGATCCCGCTCTTGGTGTGCTCCCATTGATCCCACTCTTGATGTGCTCCCATTGATCCCACTCTTGATGTGCTCCCATTGATCCCCCTCTCGGTGTCCCCCCATTGATCTCTCTCAGTGTCCCCCCATTGATCTCTCTCTCAGTGTCCCCCCATTAAAGTGCCCCCCAATGTGCTCCCATTGATCCCCCCCTCGATGTGCTCCCATTGATGCCCCTCTCAATGTCCCCCCATTGATCCCATTCTCTATGTCCTTCCATTGATCCCCCTCTTGATGTCCCCCCATTGATGTGCCCCCTGATGTGCTCCCATTGATCCCCCTCTCCATGCCCCCCATTGATCCCCTCTCAATGTCCCCCATTGATCTCCCTCTCAATGTCCCCCATTGATCCCCTCTCAATGTCCCCCATTGATCCCCTCTCAATGTCCCCCATTGATCTCCCTCTCAATGTCCCCCATTGATCTCCCTCTCAATGTCCCCCATTGATCCCCTCTCAATGTCCCCCATTGATCCCCTCTCAATGTCCCCCATTGATCTCCCTCTCAATGTCCCCCCATTGATCCCTAGGGATCCCTCTCAGGTCCCTGCTGCCCCTCCCCCCCCTCACTGTCCCTGTCCCCCCCAGACTATGCAGAATTCATTTTCTTGGGACTCTTTATGTCCGAGATGTTTATAAAAATGTATGGACTTGGCACACGGCCTTATTTCCACTCCTCCTTCAACTGCTTCGACTGCGCCGTGAGTGCTGCACGGCTGGGATGGGATGGGGATGGGATGGGAATGGGATGGGGATGGGGACAGGATGGGATGGGGATGGGAATGGGATGGGAATGGGGACAGGATGGGAGAGGGTTGGGAATGGGATGGGGATGGGGACAAGATGGGATGGGGATGGGAATGGGAGAGAGATGGGAATGGGGACAGGATGGGAGAGGGATGGGGATGGGATGGGGGTGGGTACAGGATGGGATGGGGATGGGGATGGGATGGGGATGGGAATGGGATGGGGACAGGATGGGATGGGGATGGGATGGGAATGGGATGGGAATGGGGACAGGATGGGATGGGGATGGGATGGGATGGGATGGGATGGGAATGGGATGGGAATGGGAATGGGGACAGGATGGGATGAGCACAGGGAAGGGGCTGGTTTAGGGCTGGGGACCGGGACACCCTCCCCTCTCCCAGGTTATCATCGGAAGCATCTTCGAGGTGATCTGGGCTGTTGTGAAGCCAGGAACATCCTTCGGGATCAGCGTCCTCCGAGCTCTCAGGTTACTGCGCATCTTCAAGGTCACCAAGTGAGTGCTATGGGGTCCAATGGGGCCGTGGTACCCGGATCCCATCCCTGCATCCCCCCATATCCCTGTGCCCCATGTCCATATCCCCCTTCTCTGCCCCATAGGTACTGGGCTTCCCTTCGGAACCTGGTGGTGTCCCTATTGAACTCCATGAAGTCCATCATCAGCCTCCTCTTCCTCCTCTTCCTCTTCATCGTCGTCTTTGCTCTTTTGGGGATGCAGCTCTTCGGGGGACAGTGAGTGACAGGGCAGGGATTGGGGTGTCCCCCCCCCCCAAACCGGGACCCCCCCGTTCCCCAGCGTGGGGGTGTCTCTGTGCCCCCAGGTCCCTGATGGGGAGCACTCGGTGGGGGTGGGGCTCCCACCGCTTCCCCCCCCCCCCCCCCAGGTTCAATTTTGATGATGGGACCCCCCCCACCAACTTCGACACTTTCCCAGCAGCAATAATGACGGTGTTTCAGGTAGGGACCCCCCCCCCCCCCCGGGGTATGGGATGGGGCTGCACCAAGGATGCTGAGAGGGGGGGTTTGGGTCACTGCTGACCCCATCCCCATCCCGTTTTCCCCATCCCAATCCCAATCCCATTTTCCCCATCCCCATCCCAATCCCATTTTCCCCATCCCAATCCCATTTTCCCCATCCCAATCCCAATCCCATTTTCCCCATCCCAATCCCAATCCCATTTTCCCCATCCCAATCCCATTTTCCCCATCCCCATCCCAATCCCGTTTCCCCCATCCCAATCCCGTTTTCCCCATCCCCATCCCCATCCCATTTTCCCCATCCCCATCCCAATCCTGTTTTCCCCATCCCAATCCCGTTTTCCCCATCCCCTTCCCCATCCCGTTTTCCCCATCCCAATCCCATTTTCCCCATCCCAATCCCGTTTTCCCCATCCCAATCCCGTTTTCCCCATCCCCTTCCCCATCCCATTTTCCCCATCCCCCTCCCAATCCCATTTTCCCCATCCCCATCCCAATCCCATTTTCCCCATCCCCATCCTGTTTTCCCTATCCCAATCCCGTTTTCCCCATCCCAATCCCGTTTTCCCCATCCCATTTTCCCCATCCCATTTTCCCCATCCCCATCCCATTTTCCCATCCCAGATCCTAACTGGAGAAGACTGGAATGCGGTGATGTACGACGGCATCAAATCTCAGGGCGGTGTCAAGGGGGGGATGGTTTTCTCTGTCTACTTCATCGTCCTCACCCTCTTTGGTAACTGTATCCTTGGGATGCTATAGGGGGGGTTATGGGGGGGGGGGGTCCCTATACCATATCAGGACCCCCTTTGTCCTTAATGGGGTACCCAGACACCCTCCTCAATGTCTTCTTGGCCATCGCTGTGGACAACTTGGCCAATGCACAGGAGCTCACCAAGGTGAGGGGACCCCCCCCCCCCCCCCCCCCCCGTCCATCACCGTGGCCTTGGGGCTGGTCCCAGCTCATTGTGGGGCTCTATAGGATGAGCAGGAGGAGGAGGAAGCTGCCAACCAGAAGCTGGCCCTGCAGAAGGTGAAGGAGGTGGCTGAGGTCAGCCCGCTGTCAGCTGCCAACATGTCCGTCACTATGTGAGTGGTGCAGGCAGGATGCGGCCTGGCTACAGCATTGGATCCATCCCAGATACATCCCTGACTCCATCCCAGTTCCATCCTATTCCAATTCCAGCTCCATCCTGGCTCCATCCCCAGTTCCATCCTATCTGAATTCCAGCTCCATCCTATTTCAATCCCAGCTCTATCCCAGTTCCATCCCAGCTCCATCCTGGCTCCATCCCCAGCTCCATCCTGGCTCCATCCCCAGTTCCATCCTATCCCAATTCCAGCTCCATCCCTGGCTCCATCCCCAGTTTCATCCCATATCAATTCCAGCTCCATCCTGTCTCTATCCTGGCTCCATCCTGGCTCCATGCCTGGCTCTATCCCCAGCTCCATCCAGCTCCATCCCAACTCCATCCCCAGTTCCATCCTATCCCAATTCCAGCTCCATCCTGTCTCTATCCTGGCTCCATGCCTGGCTCTATTCCCAGCTCCATCCCGGCTGCATCCCCAGTTCCATCCTGTTTCAATCCCAGCTCCATCCAGCTCCATCCCATCTCCATCCTGACTCCATCCCAGCTCCATCCCCAGCTCCATCTCAGCTCCATCCTGGCTCCATCCTATCTCAATTCCAGTTCCATCCTATCTCAATCTCAGTTCCATCCCAGCTCCATCCCAGTTCCATCCCAGTTCCATCCCCAGTTCCATCCCAGTTCCATCCCATTTCCATACCCAGTTCCATACCCAGTTCCATCCCAGTTCCATCCCAGCTCCATCCCAGTTCCATCCCAGTTCCATCCCAGTTCCATACCCAGCTCCATCCCAGTTCCATCCCAGTTCCATCCCAGCTCCATCCCAGTTCCATCCCAGCTCCATCCCAGTTCCATCCCAGTTCCATCCCAGCTCCATCCCAGTTCCATCCCAGTTCCATCCCAGTTCCATCCCAGCTCCATCCCAGTTCCATCCCAGTTCCATACCCAGTTCCATCCCAGTTCCATACCCAGTTCCATCCCAGCTCCATCCCAGTTCCATCCCAGTTCCATACCCAGTTCCATCCCAGTTCCATCCCAGTTCCATACCCAGTTCCATCCCAGCTCCATCCCAGTTCCATCCCATTTCCATACCCAGCTCCATCCCAGTTCCATCCCAGTTCCATACCCAGTTCCATCCCAGTTCCATACCCAGTTCCATCCCAGTTCCATCCCAGTTCCATCCCATTTCCATACCCAGTTCCATCCCAGTTCCATCCCAGCTCCATCCCAGCTCCATCCCAGTTCCATCCCAGCTCCATCCCAGTTCCATCCCAGTTCCATCCCAGTTCCCCCCTCACCTTATGCCCCCCCCACAGGAAGGAGCAGCACAAGAACCAGAAAGCCTCCCGCTCGGTGTGGGAGCAGCGCACCAGTGAGCTCCGCAAGCAGAACCTACTGGCGAGCCGGGAGGCTCTGTACAGTGAACTGGAGCCGGAGGAGCGCTGGAAGCTGCCCTATGGCCGGCACATGAAGACCCACATGGACCGACCCCTGGTCGTGGACCCGCACGACAACCGCAACAACAACACCAACCGGACCCGTCCCCCGGAGCCCGACCCCCGGTTGGGGCAGCTCCGAGCGGGGGAGCTCCGCCGGCCCCCTCGGTGCCCGGACCCCGGGGGGGTCCCGACCGCTGTCCCCGTCCCCCCCGTCCCGTCCTCCTCCGGTGTCCGTCGGGGTCGGGACCCGCACGGAGACCCCAGCCCCGAGCGCTTGAAGGCAATGGAACGGAGGCACCGGACGAGCGGCGGCCGCTCCGGGTCCCCGCAGCCCGAACGGGAGCACCGACGGCACCGGGGGCACCGGAGGGCGGCCGAGGAGGGGGAGGACGGGGGGAGGACCGAGAGGAGGCTGAGGCATCGCGATGGGAGCCGTCCGGTGCGCGGGGATGGGGATGGGGAGCACGGAGAGGGGGAGCGGAGGAGACGGCACCGGCACGGACCGGGGGGGGGCATGGACGGAGAGGGAAGGAGGGAGGACAAGGAGAGGAGGCACCGGAGGAGGAGGTGGGTACCGGGAACGGGGGACACCATTAGGGTAGCGAGGGGGGGGGATGGGGGATGGAGGGGGTTGGGGGGTGTGAGGGTTGTGGGTATGGGGGGATGGATGTGGTTTGGGGGGGTCTGAGGGTCCTGGGTATGGGTTGGGGGTCTGAGGGTCTGAGGGTCGTGGGTATGGGGGATGGAGGTGCTTTGGGGGGGATGAGGGTTGTGGGTATCGGGGGGTGGAGGGGGTTTGGGGGGTCTGAGGGTCCTGGGTATGGGTTGGGGGGGTCTGAGGGTCCTGGGTATGGGGGGGATGGATGTAGTTTGGGGGGGTCCATGGGTCTGAAGGTCCTGGGTATGGGGGGATGGAGGGGGTTTGGGGGGGGTCTGAGGGTCGTGGGTATGGGGGGATGGAGGTGGTTTGGGGGGTCCATGGGTCTGAGGGTCCCATTGAGCCCCCGTTGCCTCCCCACAGGGAGAACCAGGTCCCCCCGGTGCCTTCGGGCCCCACACTCTCCACCACCCGCCCCATCCAGCAGGATGTGGGGCGCAGGGACCCCCCCGTGGCCGAAGACATCGATAACATGAAGAACAACAAACTGGTCACTGCCGACCCCCCCGTGCCCCCCCCCATGGGCAACCACAGCTCCTGCCCCACAGGGGTCCCCCTCCGCCGGCCCCCCCAAACCAGCACCACCACAAACCCCACCCCCGACACCAACCTGGTGGTCACCAACCCCAACACCCACAACAACCCTGCCAAGGGGGGGGGGAAACCGGAGCACACGGCTGTGGATATCCCACCCCCCCTGCCACCACCCCCCAGCAGCGCCCTGGTCCAGGGTAGGGACCTTATGGGGTATGGGGGGATGGAGGTGGTTTGGGGGGGTCCTGGGTATGGGGGGATGGAGGTGGTTTGGGGGGGTCTGAGGGTCTGAGGGTCCTGGATATGGGGGGATGGAGGTGGTTTGGGGGGGTCTGAGGGTCGTGGGTATGGGGGGATGGAGGTGGTTGGGGGGGTCTGAGGGTTATGGGTATGGGGGGGATGGAGGTGGTTTGGGGGGGTCTGAGGGTCGTGGGTATGGGGGGATGGAGATGGTTTGGGGGGGTCTGAGGGTCGTGGGTATGGGGGGATGGAGATGGTTTGGGGGGGTCTGAGGGTCGTGGGTATGGGGGGGATGGAGGTGGTTTGGGGGGGTCCATTGGTCTGAGGGTGTCCGGGGGGGTTTGGGGGTGCCCATTGGGGTACCAGTGCCCCTAAGGCTGCTGCTCCTGCAGTGAACAGGAACGCGAACCCGGAGCCCCTGCCCCGCAAGGAGGAAGAGCAGGAGAAGAAGGATGAAGGCGACGACCAGGATGAGAACGGCCCCAAGCCCATGGTGCCCTATAGCTCCATGTTCATCCTATCCACCACCAACCCGTGAGCATGGGGGGGATGCTAAAGGGGGGGGGTCTTGGGGTACCCCCCCCCCTCATTTTGCCCCCACCCCCCAGGTTTCGCCGGTTGTGCCATTACATTGTGAACCTGCGGTACTTTGAGATGTGCATCCTTATGGTCATTGCCATGAGCAGCATCGCGTTGGCTGCTGAGGACCCCGTACAACCCAATGCCCCCCGCAACAACGTGAGACCCCCCCCCAAAACAGACACCCCCTTTTGCAGCCCTAAGCAGCCCCAAAATGGGGGTCCCCCCAACTCTTGGTTCTCCCTCTGAGGTCCTGGGGTGCTTGGGGGGGGGTTGTGGGGTGCTTGGGGGGGGGTTGTGGGGTGCTTGGGGGGGGTTGTGGGGTGCTTGGGGGGGTTCTGGGGTGCCATAGGGTACAATGGGGGACCCCAACATCTTCCCCCTCCAGGTCCTGCGGTACTTTGACTATGTCTTCACGGGGGTCTTCACCTTTGAGATGGTTATCAAGGTGAGTAGGGGGATGAAGGCTACCCCAGTTTGGGGGACCCCCCCCCCCAGTTCTCCCTTTACCCTCCCTTTACACCCCATAGATGGTGGATCTGGGGCTGGTGCTTCACCAAGGGGCCTATTTCCGGGACCTATGGAACATACTGGACTTCATTGTGGTCAGCGGGGCACTGGTGGCCTTTGCCTTCACGTGAGTGCCCCATAGGGCCATGGGGGGAGGGTATGGGGGTCCCCATTAGGGGCACTGGGGAGGGGACCATGGGGATGGTGGGGAAAGGATGGAGGTGGCAGCGTCTCACCTCTCCCAGTGCTTCCCAGTGCTTCCCAGTGCCTCCCAGTGGGGCTGTGCTCTGCTGTGTCGCTTGACGTCCGCTTGTCACCGCGCTGTGTTGTCCTGTCACCGTCCTGGTGTCCCCGAGTGCAGGCAGTGAGTAGGGATGGAGTAAACCCTAAGGGGAATGAGGAATTCCCTGGGCAAAGGATGAGTAGCCTCTTAGTAAGGGATGGAAAAGCCTATAGGGATAAGGGGGAGCGTCCCCTCAGTGACTGAGCATCCTTGACGCAAAGGCTGAACAGCCTCCAAGTAAAGAATGAGTATCCTTGAAGGAAAGGGGGAGCACCCCTTAAGTGGTTGAGCATCCTCTGAGTAAAGGGGGAGCATCCCCTGAGTAAAGGGGGAGCATCCCCTGAGTAAAGGGTGAGCATCCCCCGAGTAAAGGGGGAGCATCCTCTGAGTGAGCATCCCCTGAGTAAAGGGGGAGCATCCCCTTAGTGAGCATCCCCCGAGCATCCTTAGAGCCAAGGGTGAGCATCCCCCAAGTAAAGGGGGAGCATCCCCTGAGTGAGCATCCCCTGAGTAAAGGGTGAGCATCCCCTGCGTAAAAGGTGAGCATCCTGAGTGAGCATCCCCTGAGCATCCTTAGAGCCAAGGGTGAGCATCCCCTGAGTAAAGGGGGAGCATCCCCTGAGTGAGCATCCCCTGAATAAAGGGTGAGCATCCCCCGAGTAAAGGGGGAGCATCCCCTGAGTAAAGGGTGAGCATCCCCCGAGTAAAGGCAGAGCATCCCCTGAGTAAAGGGTGAGCATCCTCTGAGTAAAGGGGGATCATCCCCTGAGTAAAGGGTGAGCATCCTCTGAGTAAAGGGTGAGCATCCCCCGAGTAAAGGGGGAGCATCCCCTGAGTAAAGGGGGAGCATCCTCTGAGTGAGCATTCCCCAAGCATCCTTAGAGCCAGGGTGAGCATCCTTAGAACCAAGGGTGAGCATCCCCTTAGTAAAGGGTGAGCATCCCCTGAGTAAAGGGTGAGCATCCCCCGAGTAAAGGGTGAGCATCCCTTGTGTAAAGGGGGAGCATCCTCTGAGTGTCTGAGCATCCCCTGGGCATCCCCTGAGTAAAGGGTGAGCATCCTGACTGAGCACCCCCAAAGGAAGGGGTGAGGACCCAGTGGGGCCAGCACAGCCCTACAGGGCTGCGGATGGGGCAGCTGTGGGGCTGGGGTTGGGCTCTCACCCTGCCTTGTCTCTCCCCTTGCTCTGCCTCCGGCCGCAGGAGCAGCTCACGGTAAAGTTCTGCCTTCATCCCCATCCTCGTCCTCGTCCTCTCCTCGTGCTCATGGTTGTGCCTCGCTCTCCTTCACCCCCCTTTGCACCCCCCCTGCACCCCAAAACCAGCTCAGGGCCCCACATCTCCTGTCCCCATCCCCACAGCGGCAGCAGCAAAGGGAAGGACATCAACACCATCAAATCCCTCCGTGTCCTCCGTGTCCTCCGGCCCTTGAAGACCATCAAGAGGCTCCCGAAGCTCAAGGTGGGTAATGGGGGCAATGGGGACCCAATGGGGGGGTCCGGATGGTGCCAACCCCCCCATATGTGTCCCCCAACAGGCTGTATTTGACTGTGTGGTGAACTCCTTGAAGAACGTGCTCAACATCCTCATTGTCTACATGCTCTTCATGTTCATCTTTGCTGTTGTGGCCGTGCAGCTATTCAAGGGCAAGTTCTTCTATTGCACTGATGAGTCCAAGGAGTTCGAGAAGGACTGCAGGTAATGATGGGTTTGGGGGGGGATATGGGGCAGGGTCCCATTGCCCCCCCCCCCCCAAACCCCATCCCAACACCCCCCATCCATTATAGGGGCGAGTATCTGGTGTATGAGAAGGACAATGAGGTGAAGGCACAGAAGAGGGAGTGGAAGAAGTATGAGTTCCACTATGACAATGTCCTCTGGGCGCTGCTCACCCTATTCACCGTGTCCACCGGAGAGGGGTGGCCACAGTAAGGGGATGGGATGGAGATTGGGATGCTGGGATGGAGGGTGGGATGTGGGGATGGAGATTGGGATGCGGGGATGGAGATTGGGATGCTGGGATGCAGATTGGGATGCAGGGATGCAGATTGGGATGCAGGGATGGAGGGTGAGATGTGGGGATGGAGATTGGGATGCTGGGATGGAGATTGGGATGCAGGGATGGAGATTGGGATGCTGGGATGGAGATTGGGATGCGGGGATGGAGGGTGGGATACAGGGATGGAGATTGGGATGCAGGGATGGAGATTGGGATGCTGGGATGGAGATTGGGATGCAGGGATGGAGATTGGGATGTGGGGATGGAGATTGGGATGCAGGGATGGAGATTGGGATGCAGGGATGGAGGGTGGGATGTGGGGATGGAGATTGGAATGCAGGGATGCAGATTGGAATGCAGGGATGCAGATTGGGATGCAGGGATGGAGATTGGGATGCAGGGATGCAGATTGGGATGCAGGGATGGAGGGTGGGATGCAGGGATGGAGGGTGGGATGTGGGGATGGAGGGTGGGATGCAGGGATGGAGATTGGGATGCTGGGATGGAGATTGGGATGCAGGGATGCAGATTGGGATGCAGGGATGGAGATTGGGATGCAGGGATGGAGATTGGGATGCAGGGATGCAGGGATGGGATGCAGGGATGCAGATTGGGATGCTGGGATGGAGGGTGGGATGTGGGGATGGAGATTGGGATGCAGGGATGGAGATTGGGATGCAGGGATGCAGGGATGGGATGCAGGGATGGAGATTGGGATGCTGGGATGGAGGGTGGGATACAGGGATGCAGATTGGGATGCGGGGATGCAGATTGGGATGCTGGGATGGAGGGTGGGATGCAGGGATGGAGATTGGGATGCAGGGATGGAGATTGGGATGCAGGGATGGAGATTGGGATGCTGGGATGCAGATTGGGATGCAGGGATGGAGATTGGGATGCTGGGATGCAGATTGGGATGCGGGGATGCAGATTGGGATGCTGGGATGGAGGGTGGGATGCAGGGATGGAGATTGGGATGCTGGGATGGAGGGTGGGATGCAGGGATGCAGATTGGGATGCGGGGATGCAGACTGGGATCAGCCATACCCCATGCTCATCCCACCGCAGGGTCCTCAAGCACTCGGTGGATGCCACCTATGAGAACCAAGGGCCCAGCCCCGGGTACCGCATGGAGATGTCCATCTTCTACGTGGTTTACTTCGTCGTCTTCCCCTTCTTCTTCGTCAACATCTTCGTGGCCTTGATCATCATCACCTTCCAGGAGCAGGGCGATAAGATGATGGAGGAGTACAGCCTGGAGAAGAACGAGGTGACAGCGCATGGGGGACCCCCTCTTTGTGCCCCATGGCACCCACCGCATTGGGGACCCCCCCTTTGTGCCCTATAGCACCCTTGGGTGCACCCACCGCATGGGGGACCCCTCTTTGTGCCCTATGGCACCCACCGCATTGGGGACCCCTCTTTGTGCCCCATGGCACCCACTGCATTGGGGACCCCTCTTTGTGCCCTATGGCACCCACCGCATGGGGGACCCCTCTTTGTACCCTATGGCACCCACCGCATTGGGGACCCCTCTTTGTGCCCCATAGCACCCACCGCATTGGGGACCCCTCTTTGTGCCCTATGGCACCCACCGCATTGGGGACTCCTCTTTGTACCCTATGGCACACACCGCATTGGGGACCCCTCTTTGTGCCCTATGGCACCCTTGGGTGCACCCACCGCATTGGGGACCCCTCTTTGTGCCCTGTGGCACCCACCGCATGGGGGACCCCCTCTTTGTACCCTATGGCACCCTTGGGTGCACCCACCGCACTGGGGACCCCTCTTTGTGCCCTATGGCACCCACCACATTGGGGACCCCTCTTTGTGCCCCATGGCACCCTTGGGTGCACCCACCGCATTGGGGACCCCTCTTTGTGCCCTATGGCACCCTTGGGTGCTGGTCAGTGGCACCCACCGCATTGGGGACCCCTCTTTGTGCCCTATGGCACCCACCGCATTGGGGACCCCTCTTTGTGCCCTATGGCACCCACCGCATTGGGGACCCCTCTTTGTGCCCTATGGCACCCACCGCATTGGGGACCCCTCTTTGTGCCCTATGGCACCCTTGGGTGCACCCACTGCATTGGGGACCCCCTCTTTGTGCCCTATGGCACCCACCGCATTGGGGACCCCTCTTTGTGCCCCATGGCACCCACCGCATTGGGGACCCCTCTTTGTGCCCCATGGCACCCACCGCATTGGGGACCCCTCTTTGTGCCCTATGGCACCCACCGCATTGGGGACCCCCTCTTTGTACCCTATGGCACCCTTGGGTGCACCCACCGCATTGGGGACCCCCTCTTTGTGCCCTATGGCACCCACCGCATTGGGGACCCCTCTTTGTGCCCTATGGCACCCACCACATGGGGGACCCCTCTTTGTGCCCTATGGCACCCACCGCATTGGGGACCCCCTCTTTGTGCCCTATGGCACCCTCGGGTGCACCCACTGCATTGGGGACCCCTCTTTGTGCCCTATGGCACCCACCGCATTGGGGACCCCTCTTTGTGCCCCATGGCACCCTTGGGTGCTGTTCGGTGGCACCCACCGCATTGGGGACCCCTCTTTGTGCCCCATGGCACCCTTGGGTGCTGTTCGGTGGCACCCACCGCATTGGGGACCCCCTCTTTGTGCCCCATAGCACCCTTGGGTGCTGTTCGGTGGCACCCACCGCTGTGCTCCCCCCACAGAGAGCCTGCATTGACTTTGCCATCAGCGCCAAGCCCCTGACGCGGCACATGCCCCAGAACCGGCAGAGCTTCCAGTACCGCATGTGGCAGTTCGTGGTGTCCCCCCCCTTCGAATACACCATCATGGCCATGATCGCCCTCAACACCATCGTCCTCATGATGAAGGTCGGTGGGAGGGGGGAGATGGGGTCAAACAGTGTCCTTTGGTGCTTGCTTTGTGCCCTGGATCCATCCCTTGTCCCCTTGGATCCATTCCCATCCCTGGATCCATCCCTGTCCCCTTGCATCCATCCCATCCCTTGATCCATCCCATCCCTGGATCCATCCCATCCCTCTGGATCCATCCCTGGATCCATCCCATCCCTTGATCCATCCTATCCCTGGATCCATCCTCATCCACCTGGATCCCTCCCATCCCTTGATCCATCCCATCCCTGGATCCATCCCTGGATCCATCCCATCCCTCTGGATCCATCCCTGTCCCCCTGGATTCATCCCTGTCCTCCTGGATCCATCCCATCCATCCCTGCATCCCTCCCATCCCTGCATCCATCCCATCCCTGTATCCATCCATCCCTGTATCCATCCCTGTATCCATCCCTGTATCCCATCCCTGTATCCCATCCCTGTATCCATCCCTGTATCCCTCCCTGTATCCATCCCTGTATCCATCCCTGCATCTCTCCCATCCCTGTATCCATCCCTGCATCCATCCATCCCTGTATCCATCCCCATCCCATCCCTGTATCCATGCCTGTATCCATCCCTGTATCCATCCCTATCCCATCCCTGTATCCATCCCATACCTGCATCTCTCCCATCCCTGTATCCATCCCTGTATCCATCCCTATCCCATCCCTGTATCCATCCATCCCTGTATCCATCCCTATCCCATCCCTGCATCCATCCATCCCTGTATCCATCCCCATCCCATCCCTGTATCCATGCCTGTATCCATCCCTGTATCCATCCCTGCATCCATCTATCCCTGTATCCATCCCCATCCCATCCCTGTATCCATCCCTGTATCCATCCCCATCCCATCCCTGTATCCATGCCTGTATCCATCCCTGTATCCATCCCTGCATCCATCTATCCCTGTATCCATCCCCATCCCATCCCTGTATCCATCCCTGTATCCATCCCTATCCCATCCCTGCATCCATCCCTGTATCCATCCCTATCCCATCCCTGTATCCCTCCCATCCCTGTATCCATCCCTATCCCATCCCTGTATCCATCCCTGTATCCATCCCTGTATCCATCCCTGTATCCATCCCTATCCCATCCCTGTATCCCATCCCTGTATCCATCCCTGTATCCATCCCTGTATCCCTCCCATCCCTGTATCCCTCCCTGTATCCCATCCCTGTATCCATCCCTGTATCCATCCCTGTATCCATCCCTATCCCATCCCTGTATCCATCCCTATCCCATCCCTGTATCCATCCCTGTATCCATCCCTGTATCCCTCCCATCCCTGTATCCCTCCCTGTATCCCATCCCTGTATCCATCCCTGTATCCATCCCTGTATCCATCCCTATCCCATCCCTATCCCATCCCTGTATCCCTCCCCAGTTCTATGACGCGTCGGACGCCTACGAGTACGTGCTGAAGATGTTCAACAATGTCTTCACCTCCCTCTTCTCCCTCGAGTGCCTCCTGAAGATCATGGCCTTCGGTGTCCTGGTATGTGCCAATGGGAATGGGGCTCCGGACCCATGGATCCTGCTGGAGCTGCAGGGATCATATGGGATCTGTGGGGCTGGGGCATGAGGGATTGTGGGACCCATGGAGCCAATGTGGGGTACCTATGGGATCTGTGGGGCTGGGGCATGAGGGATTGTGGGATCCATGGGGTCAATGCAGGGATCACTATGGGATCTGTGGGGCTGGGGCATGAGGGATTGTGGGATCCATGGGGTCAATGCAGGGCTCACTATGGGATCTGTGGGGCTGGGGCATGAGGGGTTGTGGGATCCATGGGGTCAATGCAGGGCTCACTATGGGATCTGTGGGGCTGGGGCATGAGGGATTGTGGGATCCATGGAGCCAATAGGGGGTACTTGTACTTGTGGGACCCATGGAGGCAATGTGGGGTACCTATGGGGTCTGTGGGGCTGATGCATGAGGGATTGTGGGACCCATGGAGCCAATGTGGGGTACCTATGGGATCTGTGGGGCTGGTGCATGAGGGATTGTGGGATCCATGGGGTCAATGCAGGGCTCACTATGGGATCTGTGGGGCTGGGGCATGAGGGATTGTGGGATCCATGGGGTCAATGCAGGGCTCACTATGGGATCTGTGGGGCTGATGCATGAGGGATTGTGGGATCCATGGGGTCAATGCAGGGATCACTATGGGATCTGTGGGGCTGGGGCATGAGGGATTGTGGGATCCATGGAGCCAATGCAGGGCTCACTATGGGATCTGTGGGGCTGGGGCATGAGGGATTGTGGGACCCATGGAGCCAATGTGGGGTACCTATGGGGTCTGATGCATGAGGGATTGTGGGACCCATGGGGTCAATGCAGGGCTCACTATGGGATCTGTGGGGCTGGGGCATGAGGGATTGTGGGACCCATGGAGCCAATGTGGGGTACCTATGGGATCTGTGGGGCTGGGGCATGAGGGATTGTGGGACCCATGGAGCCAATAGGGGGTACTTGTACTTGTGGGACCCATGGAGCCAATGTGGGGTACCTATGGGGTCTGATGCATGAGGGATTGTGGGACCCATGGGGTCAATGCAGGGCTCACTATGGGATCTGTGGGGCTGGGGCATGAGGGATTGTGGGATCCATGGGGTCAATGCAGGGCTCACTATGGGATGTGTGGGGCTGATGCATGAGGGATTGTGGGATCCATGGGGTCAATGTGGGGTACCTATGGGATCTGTGGGGCTGATGCATGAGGGATTGTGGGATCCATGGGGTCAATGTGGGGTACCTATGGGATCTGTGGGGCTGATGCATGAGGGATTGTGGGATCCATGGAGCCAATAGGGGGTACTTGTACTTGTGGGACCCATGGAGCCAATGTGGGGTACCTATGGGATCCATGGAGCCAATGCAGGGGTACTTGTGGGATGCATGGATCCAGTGCAGGAGTATTATGGGATGCATGGATCCAGTGCATGGGTATTATGGGATGCATGGATACAGTTCATGGGTATTATGGGATGCATGGATCCGGTGCATGGGTATTATGGGATGCATGGATCCGGTACATGGGTATTATGGGATGCATGGATCCAGTGCATGGGTATTATGGGATGCACGGATCCAGTTCATGGGTATTATGGGATGCATGGATCCGGTACATGGGTATTATGGGAAGCATGGATCCAGTGCATGGGGTATTATGGGATGCATGGATCCAGTGCATGGGTATTATGGGATGCATGAATCCGGTACATGGGTATTATGGGATGCATGGATCCAGTGCATGGGGTATTATGGGATGCACGGATCCAGTGCATGGGTATTATGGGATGCACAGATCCGGTACATGGGTACCACTGGCTCCATGGGTCTGCTTTGCTCTTACCGGTATCTCCCCCTCATCCTTCTCCCCTTCCCCATCCCCAGAACTACTTCCGCGACGCCTGGAACGTCTTTGACTTCGTGACCGTTCTCGGGAGCATCACAGACATCCTGGTCACCGAGTTCGGGGTATGTGGGACCCAGGACCCCCCGTTCACCCGGATCCGGGTCCCCCATTCCCACTGGATCCCATTGCCATTCCCAGAACAACTTCATCAACCTGAGCTTCCTGCGCCTGTTCAGAGCCGCTCGGCTCATCAAGCTCCTGCGCCAGGGATACACCATCCGCATCCTGCTCTGGACCTTCGTGCAGTCCTTCAAGGTGACCCCCCCGGACCCCCCCATTGTGGCCCATTGGTGTGCTCCAGCCCCCCCCACAACTGACCAGTGTCTCTGTGCCCCCCCCACAGGCGTTGCCCTATGTCTGCCTGCTCATTGCAATGCTCTTCTTCATCTATGCCATCATTGGGATGCAGGTGAGGTCCCTGTTGGTACCCACAGGGGATGCTGTAGCCTCCCCCCCACACACACCCTGACCCCCCCCCACCCTGACCCCCCCACACAAACACCCTGACCCCCCCACACACACACCCTGACCCCCCCCCACACACCCTGACCCCCCCCACACACACCCTGACCCCCCCCCCCCACACACCCTGACCCCCCCACACACACCCTGACCCCCCCCACACCCTGACCCCCCCCACACCCTGACCCCCCCACACACACCCTGACCCCCCCCACACCCTGACCCCCCACACACACACCCTGACCCCCCCTCCAAACCCTGACCCCCCCCCACACACACCCTGACCCCCCCCCACATCCTGACCCCCCCACACACACACCCTAACCCCCCCCTCAACCTGACCCCCCCCCCCACATCCTGACCCCCCCCCACACACCCTGACCCCCCCCACACCCTGACCCCCCACACACACACACCCTGATCCCCCCCAAACACTGACCCCCCCCAAACCCTGACCCCCCCCCCCATTGGGTCCCCATGGTTCCCCCCGCAGGTCTTTGGGAACATTGGCATCGAGGAGGAGGATGATGAATCAGCCATTACCCAACACAACAACTTCCGGACCTTCTTCCAGGCACTGATGCTGCTGTTCCGGTGAGCGCCCAGTAGCACCAGTGCCACCAGTAACACCAGTTACCCCAGTGCCACCAGTAACACCAGTTACCCCAGTGCCACCAGCGATTCCCAGTGCTATACTGCTGTCCCAGTGGCACTCATTAGCCCCAGCAGCACCCATTAGCACCAGTGGCTCCCAGTGCCATACTGCTGTCCCAGTGGCATCCATTAGCACCAGTGGCACCCAGTACCATACCACTGTCCCGGTGGCACCCAGTGCCATACCACTGTCCCAGTACCATCCTCCTATCCCATTGACACCCATTACCCCCACCAGCTCCCATCACCCCCAGTCCCCATTAGCTCCCAGCTCCCATTACCCCCAGTCCCCGTTAGCCCCAGTCCCCATCACCCCCAGTCCCCATTACCCCCAGTCCCCGTTAGCTCCCAGTCCCCATTCCCCCAGTCCCCAGTACCCCCAGTCCCCATCACCCCCAGTCCCCATCACCCCCAGTCCCCATTACCCAGTCCCCATTCCCCCAGTCCCCATTCCCCCAGTCCCCATTAGCCCCATTCCCCCAGTCCCCATCACCCCCAGTCCCCATTACCCAGTCCCCATCACCCCCAGTCCCCATCACCCCCAGTCCCCATTAGCCCCATTCCCCCAGTCCCCATTACCCCAGTCCCCATCATCCCCAGTCCCCATTAGCCCCATTCCCCCAGTCCCATTCCCCCAGTCCCCATCCCCCAGTCCCCAGTACCCCAGCGGCAGCCGCACTGGTACCAGTACCGGTACCACAGGAGCGCCACTGGTGAGGCCTGGCACGAGATCATGTTGTCCTGCCTGAGCGGCAAACCCATCACCCCCAGTCCCATCACCCCCAGTCCCCAGTACCCCCAGTCCCCATTCCCCCAGTCCCGATTACCCCAGTCCCCATTCCCCCAGACCCCAGTACCCCCAGTCCCCAGTACCCCCAGTCCCCATTAGCTCCCAGTCCCCATCACCCCCAGTCCCATTCCCCCAGTCCCCATTCCCCCAGTCCCCATTAGCCCCATTCCCCCAGTCCCCATTCCCCAGTCCCCATCACCCCCAGTCCCCATTCCCCCCAGTCCCCATTCCCCCAGTCCCCAGTACCCCCAGTCCCCATTACCCCCAGTCCCCATCACCCCCAGTCCCCATCACCCCCAGTCCCCATTCCCCCCAGTCCCCATTCCCCCCAGTCCCCATTCCCCCCAGTCCCCATTCCCCCAGTCCCCATTACCCCCAGTCCCCATCACCCCCAGTCCCCATCACCCCCAGTCCCCATTCCCCCCAGTCCCCATTCCCCCCAGTCCCCATTCCCCCAGTCCCCAGTACCCCCAGTCCCCATTACCCCCAGTCCCCATTACCCCCAGTCCCCATCACCCCCAGTCCCCATTCCCCAGTCCCCATTACCCCCAGTCCCATTCCCCCAGTCCCCATCCCCCAGTCCCCAGTACCCCAGCGGCAGCCGCACTGGTACCAGTACCGGTACCACAGGAGTGCCACTGGTGAGGCCTGGCACGAGATCATGTTGTCCTGCCTGAGCGGCAAACCCTGTGACCACAACTCCGGCATCCGGGAGCACGAGTGTGGCAACGAGTTCGCCTACTTCTACTTCGTGTCCTTCATCTTCCTCTGCTCCTTCCTGGTGAGCGACGGCACAGCCGGCACAGCCTGGAACCACAGCACCCATTGATCCCAGCATAGCACCCATTGATCCCAGTACAGCATCCATTGATCCCAACACAGCATCCATTGATCCCAGCACAGCATCCATTGATCCAACCACAGCATCCATTGATCCCAGTACAGCACCCATTGATCCCAGCACAGCACCCATTGATCCCAGCACAGCATCCATTGATCCCAGTACAGCATCCATTGATCCCAGTACAGCATCCATTGATCCTGTCCCAGCACCCATTGATCCCAGTACAGCATCCATTGATCCCAGTACAGCATCCATTGATCCAACCACAGCATCCATTGATCCAACCACAGCATCCATTGATCCAACCACAGCATCCATTGATCCCAGCACAGCACCCATTGATCCAACCACAGCATCCATTGATCCCAGCACAGCACCCATTGATCCTGTCCCAGCATCCATTGATCCCAGTACAGCATCCATTGATCCCAGTACAGCATCCATTGATCCTGTCCCAGCACCCATTGATCCCAGTACAGCATCCATTGATCCCAGTACAGCATCCATTGATCCCAGCACAGCACCCATTGATCCCAGCACAGCACCCATTGATCCAACCACAGCACCCATTGATCCAACCACAGCACCCATTGATCCCAGTACAGCCTGGAACCATAGCACCCATTGATCCCAGTACAGCACCCATTGATCCCAGCACAGCACCCATTGATCCCAGCACAGCACCCATTGATCCAACCACAGCATCCATTGATCCCAGTACAGCATCCATTGATCCTGTCCCAGCATCCATTGATCCTGTCCCAGCATCCATTGATCCCAGCACAGCATCCATTGATCCAACCACAGCATCCATTGATCCCAGTACAGCACCCATTGATCCCAGCACAGCATCCATTGATCCCAGCACAGCATCCATTGATCCTGTCCCAGCACCCATTGATCCTGTCCCAGCATCCATTGATCCCAGCACAGCATCCATTGATCCAACCACAGCATCCATTGATCCCAGCACAGCATCCATTGATCCTGTCCCAGCACCCATTGATCCTGTCCCAGCATCCATTGATCCCAGCACAGCATCCATTGATCCAACCACAGCATCCATTGATCCCAGTACAGCACCCATTGATCCCAGCACAGCATCCATTGATCCCAGCACAGCATCCATTGATCCCAGTACAGCACCCATTGATCCCAGTACAGCATCCATTGATCCCAGTACAGCACCCATTGATCCAACCACAGCATCCATTGATCCCAGTACAGCACCCATTGATCCCAGTACAGCATCCATTGATCACAGCACAGCACCCATTGATCCCAGTACAGCATCCATTGATCACAGCACAGCATCCATTGATCCCACCCCAGCATCCATTGATCCCAGCACAGCATCCATTGATCCCACCCCAGCATCCATTGATCCCAGCACAGCATCCATTGATCCCACCCCAGCATCCATTGATCCCAGCACAGCATCCATTGATCCCACCCCAGCATCCATTGATCCCAGCCCAACGTCCCTTTATACATCCCAACATCCCTTTATCCTGTCCCAACATCCCTTTATACATCCCAAAACCCCTTTATCCCAGCCCAGCACCCCTTTAACCCATCCAACACCCATTTATCCAACCCCACCATCCCTTTATCCCATCCCAGCATCCCTTTATCACACCCCAACATCGCTTTATCCCACCCAGCATCCTTTTATCCCACCCCAGCATCTCTTTATCCCATCCCAACACCCCTTTATCCACCCCCAACACCCCTTTATCCCACCCCAACACCCCTTTATCCCACCCAACACCCCTTTATCCCACCCCAACACCCCTTTATCCCACCCAACACCCCCTCATCCCACCCCAACACCCCTTTATCCCACCCAACACCCCCTCATCCCACCCCAACACCCCTTTACCCCACCCCAACACCCCTTTATCCCATCCCAACACCCCTTTATCCCATCCCAACACCCCTTCATCCCACCCAACACCCCTTTATCCACCCCCAACACCCCTTCATCCCACCCAACACCCCTTCATCCCACCCAACACCCCTTTATCCCACCCAACACCCCTTTATCCCACCCAACACCCCTTCATCCCACCCCAACAACCCTTTATCCACCCCCAACACCCCTTTATCCACCCCCAACACCCCTTTATCCCCCCCCAACACCCCTTCATCCCACCCAACACCCCTTTATCCCACCCCAACACCCCTTTATCCCCCCCCAACACCCCCTCATCCCACCCAACACCCCTTTATCCCACCCCAACACCCCTTTATCCCACCCAACACCCCTTTATCCCACCCCAACACCCCTTTATCCCACCCAACACCCCTTTATCCCACCCCAACACCCCTTTATCCCCCCCAACACCCCTTTATCCCACCCCAACACCCCTTTATCCCCCCCCAACACCCCTTTATCCCACCCCAACACCCCTTTATCCCCCCTTGACCCCCATTATCCCTTCACCCCCCAGATGCTGAACCTCTTTGTCGCTGTCATCATGGACAACTTCGAGTACCTGACCCGCGACTCCTCCATCCTGGGTCCCCATCACCTGGACGAGTACGTCCGGGTCTGGGCCGAGTATGACCCTGCAGCCTGGTAAGGACCCCCCCGGTTTTGGGGTGCTTTAATGGGGTCCCCCCATACCCTTGGAGCCCCTCTTGGGGCTTGGCTGGATGGGCCCTGTGTGTGTCCCCATCTGCGGCCATGGGGATGCTGCAGGATCCCAATACCCTCCGTGCTCCTCTGTGTGCCCCCCCAAAGGGGGTGTCCCCCAAATGGGGCATCCCTGACCCCCATTGTGCCCCACAGCCATTGTGGGTATGAGGCAGGAGTTCATTTCCCCTATAGGATCATGGAATGGGGTTGGGTTTGTGGGGTCCTCGAGACCATTGAGGTCTTAGGCTTCAATAAGGGACCATGAAGGAGAAGCAGGGACTTGTGCTAGGATCATGGATCCATGGAATGGGATTGGGATGGAGAGACCCTTGAGACCATTGAGGTCTTGGGCTTCAATAAGGACCATAAAGGAGAAGCAGGGACTTGTGCTAGGATCATGGATTCATGGAATGGGATTGGGATGGAGGGACCCTTGAGACCATTGAGGTCTTGGGCTTCAATAAGGACCATAAAGGAGAAGCAGGGACTTGGTTTCAGTGCTAGGATCATGGATTCATGGAATGGGGTTGGGTTTGTGGGGCCCTCAAGACCATTGAGGTCTTGGGCTTCAATAAGGACCATGAAGGAGAAGAAGGGACTTGTGCTAGGATCATGGATCCATGGAATAGGGTTGGGTTTGTGGGGTCCTTGAGACCATTGAGGTCTTGGGCTTCAATAAGGACCATAAAGGAGAAGCAGGGACTTGGTTTCAGTGCTAGGATCATGGATCCATGGAATGGGATTGGGATGGAGGGACCCTTGAGACCATTGAGGTCTTGGGCTTCAATAAGGGACCATGAAGGAGAAGCAGGGACTTGTGCTAGGATCATGGATCCATGGAATGGGGTTGGGATGGAGGGACCCTCAGAACCATTGAGGTCTCAATTGGAGGTGCTCAGCCATTGGATCCCGTCCCCATCCCATTCACCCCATAGACCCTTCTGGATACCGGATGCTCCATGGGGCGGGATGCATTCAATAGAAAGGGATGGGACCAGTTCCTCCCTGTATCCCAGTCTGCTCCAGAGCATCCCCG
This sequence comes from Melopsittacus undulatus, assembly GCF_012275295.1. Taxonomy (NCBI): domain Eukaryota; kingdom Metazoa; phylum Chordata; class Aves; order Psittaciformes; family Psittaculidae; genus Melopsittacus; species Melopsittacus undulatus. Next base: position 559,299 of record NC_047549.1, on the reverse strand, counting down.
ATGCTCCCAGCTCCTGGAATGGGCTGGACCTCTCCGTGCCTCAGTTTCCCTATCCCGTCGTGGCGTCGGCGTCCATATGGCTCCGACCTTCTCACTAACCCCCTGTATTCTTCTTGCAGTGGCCGCATTCATTATAAGGATATGTACAGTTTATTACGAGTTATATCTCCCCCCTTGGGCTTAGGCAAGAAATGCCCTCATAGGGTTGCTTGCAAGGTTTGAACTGACCCTAAAACCTGCTGAGCATCCACGGAATGAATGTTGCTTCTGGGTTCTCGGATATATATATGATATCTCTATATATATATATATGGACACACCAAACACACACGTCCCGCACCCGGTGCCGGCCCCCGGCATGGAGCCCGTCCCCATCCCCTTGCCCCTCTGCTTGCTGCGGCCCCCCCCTCCCCGGTGGGGCTGCATGATGGGCACGGCCTTCCTCCTTCCTCCTCCTCCTCCTCCTCCTCATGGGATCAAGCCTTTTCCAGGTGGTTTTTCCTGCTTTTCCAGGGGGTTTTCCTGCTTTTCCTGAGGGTTTTCCAAGTTTTCCTGGGGGTTTTCCAGGTTTTCCAGCTTTTCCTGGGGGTTTTCCTGAGGGTTTTCCAGGTTTTCCAGGTTTTCCAAGTGGTTTTTCCTGCTTTTCCTGGGGGTTTTCCAGGTTTTCCTGAGGGTTTTCCAGGTTTTCCTGGGGGTTTTCCAAGTTTTCCTGAGGGTTTTCCAGGTTTTCAGGGGGTTTTCCAAGTTTTCCTGAGGGTTTTCCAGGTTTTCCTGGGTGTTTTCCAAGTTTTCCTTGGGGTTTTCCAAGTTTTCCTGAGGGTTTTCCAGCTTTTCCTGGGGGTTTTCCAAGTTTTCCTGGGGATTTTCCAGGTTTTCCAAGTTTTCCTGAGGGTTTTCCAGTTTTTCCTGAGGGTTTTCCAGGTTTTCCTGGGGGTTTTCCAAGTTTTCCTGGGGGTTTTCCTGCTTTTCCTGAGGGTTTTCCTGCTTTTCCAGGGGGTTTTCCAAGTTTTCCTGAGGGTTTTCCAGCTTTTCCTGAGGGTTTTCCTGCTTTTCCTGAGGGTTTTCCAAGTTTTCCTGAGGGTTTTCCAGGTTTTCCTGGGGGTTTTCCAAGTTTTCCTGAGGGTTTTCCAGCTTTTCCTGAGGGTTTTCCAAGTTTTCCTGGGGGTTTTCCAAGTTTTCCTGAGGGTTTTCCAAGTTTTCCTGGGGGTTTTCCAGCTTTTCCTGAGGGTTTTCCAGCTTTTCCTGAGGGTTTTCCAGGTTTTCCTGAGTGTTTTCCAAGTTTTCCTGAGGGTTTTCCAGGTTTTCCTGGGGGTTTTCCAGGTTTTCCTGAGGGTTTTCCTGCTTTTCCTGGGTGTTTTCCAAGTTTTCCTGAGGCTTTTCCAGGTTTTCCTGAGGGTTTTCCAGGTTTTCCTGAGAGTTTTCCAAGTTTTCCTGAGGGTTTTCCTGCTTTTCCTGAGGGTTTTCCAGGTTTTCCTGAGGGTTTTCCTGCTTTTCCTGAGGGTTTTCCAAGTTTTCCTGAGGGTTTTCCTGCTTTTCCTGAGGGTTTTCCAAGTTTTCCTGAGGGTTTTCCTGCTTTTCCTGAGGGTTTTCCAGGTTTTCCTGAGGGTTTTCCTGCTTTTCCTGAGGGTTTTCCATGTTTTCCTGAGGCTTTTCCTGCTTTTCCTGGTTCTTTCCCAGGTTTTTTTGCTCTCCACGTCTCTGTCTCTCCCCCTTTCCCCCCCCATCCTTATCCTTGTGCTGTCCCATGTCTTCTCCTTCTTGTTCTCTCCAATCCCAGGGGCCGGCTGACATTCATGGACATGTATGAAATGCTGAGACATATGTCCCCGCCCCTGGGTTTAGGCAAGAAATGCCCACCCCGTGTGGCCTATAAGGTAGAATGACCCCATAACCCCCCCCCCGGCACAGCCAAGCCCCCCCCCAACCCCGGTGGTGGGACCGGCTCAGCCGATGCTCTTCGGCCTCTTCATCATCTTCTCGGTTGGTCCTTGGTGCTTTGCCATTGGTTTGGGCTGAGCCGGAGCCCCCCCCCCGAGGGTCCCCCCAATGGATGGGCTGGGTAAGATCCGGCCCCCCCCCGGAGTGGGGCCCCCCCCCCCCCCCCCCCCTCCATGAAGACCCCATAGGGGGAACCCCCCCCATGGGCTCCCAGCCCGTTAAGGACCCGCTAATTGGGGTCCCCACTTTGGGTTCAAGTACCCCACTAAGGACCTTCTATTGGGGTCCGCTATGGGGCTCAACCACCCCCCACAAACCCCTATATGGGGACCCCCCCATGGCCCTTGGCCAGCCCCATAAGGAGCTTCCAGTTGGAGTCCCAGCCCCCCAAGGACCCTCTCTATGGGGTCCCCAATGGGGCTTCCCCCATAAGCTCCTCTTTGGGGTCCCCCATTCTTGGGGGTCCCTTTGGGGCTCGATGCTGCATCCCCTGGAGCAGCCCATTTTTGGAGCCCCCCCCCCATAACCTCCTCCCATTCCCCTCCATCCCATCTCCTCCCCACAGTGACCCCCCCCCCTTTCCCCCCCCCCCAAGGCTGCTGCACGGCCCATAACCCCCCCCCCCCCAACCTCTATGGGGGGAGGGAGAGACCTGCATCGTGGGGCAATGGGGGGGGGGCACCAAGGGGGGGGCATGGGGACCCCACTGCTCCGTGCCCCATATTCCCCATCAGCATCATTGCCTTGCTCTGCATCCCTAAATCCCCCCCCCGGGGGCTGCATGTGGGGCAGGCTCCCTGCCCTTCCTATTGGGGGGGGGGGTTAAACCATCTGCTTGGCAATGGGATCTCGGGGGGGGGGGGGGGGCGCATGTTGGGGCTGAGGCCGTTCAAACTCATTGCTCCCCCTGCACCCCCCAACTCAAGCACGACCCCCTGGACCCCCCCCCCCATAACCTCTGCTTTGCACCCACAACCACCCCCCCCCCCACTTCGGAGCCAGGAATGGGTCGTGTGTCCCCCCCCCCATATGCTGCATGTGCTGCATGTGCTGCCCCCCCCCCCCTTGGGTTGGGGTCCTCCCTTTGGCCGTGCCTTGTACCCCCCCCCCCCATCCCCTGCCGTTGGGGGGGGGGGTTTGGGGGAGGGGGGGGGGGAGACGGCGGAGGGGGGGGGGGTTGGGGGTGCCCCCCGCCTTCTCGCCTGCCCCATAGTGTGTGTGGGGGGGGGGGGGTCGTGGTGGTGACCCCCCCCCCCCCCCCCCATGGTCGGACCCACAGCGGCTGCTCCGTATGGATCTGCCTGTGGCCGATGACAACACAGTTCACTTCAACTCCACACTCATGGCACTGATCCGGACGGCGCTGGACATCAAGATAGCCAAAGGCAGGGGGGGACAGGGATCCCATAGGGATGGGGACAGGGATCCCATAGGGATGGGGATAGGGATCCCAATGGGATGGGGACAGGGATCCCATAGGGATGGGGATAGGGATCCCATAGGGATGGGGACGGGGATCCCAATGGGATGGGGACAGGGATCCCATAGGGATGGGGACAGGGATCCCATAGGGATGGGGACAGGGATCCCATAGGGATGGGGACAGGGATCCCAAAGGGATGGGGACAGGGATCCCAATGGGATGGGGACAGGGATCCCATAGGGATGGGGACAGGGATCCCATAGGGATGGGGACAGGGGGGACAGAGGGATGGGGACAGGGATCCCATAGGGATGGGGACAGGGATCCCATAGGGATGGGGACAGGGATCCCAATGGGATGGGGATAGGGATCCCAATGGGATGGGGACAGGGGGGACAGAGGGATGGGGACAGTGATCCCAATGGGATGGGGACAGGGATCCCAAAGGATGGGGACAGGGATCCCATAGGGATGGGGATAGGGATCCCAAAGGATGGGGACAGGGATCCCAATGGGATGGGGACAGGGATCCTAAAGGGATGGGGACGGGGATCCCATAGGGATGGGGACGGGGATCCCATAGGGATGGGGACAGGGATCCCAAAGGATGGGGACAGGGATCCTAAAGGGATGGGGACAGGGATCCCATAGGGATGGGGAGAGGGATCCTAAAGGGATGGGGACGGGGATCCCAATGGGATGGGGACAGGGATCCCATAGGGATGGGGACGTGGACCTGAGAGGATGAGGCCCAAAACCCAAGTGGGACACTGGGATCATGGACGTGGGTCCCCTGTGGCAGTGGGTACAGGGATGAGGGTCTATGGGGTATGGGTACAAAGGGGGACAATGGGGACAGGATGTGGTGTCCGGTCCATGGGGCTCAGCCCTGTCCCCATAGGAGGAGCCGACAAGCAGCAGATGGATGCAGAGCTCCGCAAGGAGATGGTGGCCATATGGCCGAACCTGTCCCCCAAGAACCTGGACCTGCTCGTCACCCCCCACAAGTGTAAGGCCCCATCCCAGACCCCATTCCCTGTCCCCATCCCAGTCCCCATCCCTGCCCCCATCCCAGTCCCCATCCCAGTCCCCATCCCTGTCCCCATTCCCGATCCCCATTCCCTGTCCCCATCCCGGTCCCCATCCCTGTCCCCATCCCGGTCCCCATCCCTGTTCCTGGTTCCCGATCCCCATTCCCAGTCCCCATCCCTGTCCCCATCCCAGTCCCCATCCCAGTCCCCATCCCTGTCCCCATCCCGGTCCCCATCCCAGTCCCCATTCCCTGTCCCCATCCCTGTCCCCATCCCTGTCCCCATCCCAGTCCCCATCCCTGTCCCCATCCCAGTCCCCATCCCTGTCCCCATCCCTGTCCCCATCCCAGTCCCCATTCCCTGTCCCCATCCCTGTTCCCATCCCTGTCCCCATTCCCAGTCCCCATCCCAGTCCCCATTCCCAGTCCCCATTCCCAGTCCCCATCCCTGTCCCCATCCCTGTCCCCATCCCTGTCCCCATCCCTGTCCCCATTCCCGATCCCTGCTCACCCTCTGTGCCCGCAGCCACCGACCTGACCGTGGGGAAGATCTACGCTGCCATGATGATCATGGAATACTATCGGCAGAGCAAGGCCAAGAAGCTTCAGGCCATGCGGGAGGAGCAGGTGGGGGCCCCAAACCCTCCCCATGGCCCTGCACTGGTCCCAGTTCAGCCCCATCCTCTCCTCCAGCATCTCCTGCATCCCAGTTACTCCTGTGCTCCTGTCCTGTGTCCTCAGCCTGTCCCCAAGCATCCCTTCAATGTCCCTGTTTGAGTTGTGCCACCTCCGGCATCCTCATCCCATCCTTGTCCTATTCCCATCCTTAGGTCTGAGCATCCCAGCTCCATCCCATCTCCATGTCCCCACACTCCAGCATCCCTTCAGTGTCTCTGTTTGAGTTGTGCCACCTCCAGCATCCTCATCCCAACCTTGTCCTATTCCCATCCTTAGGTCTGAGCATCCCAGCTCCATCCCATCCCCATGTCCATATGCTCCAGTATCCATCCAATGTCCCCATTTGAGCTCTACCACCTCTGCATCCTCATCCCATCCTTGTCCTGTCCCCATCCTTAGGTCTGAGCATCCCAGCTCCATCCCATCCCCATGTCCATATGCTCCAGCATCCATCCAGTGTCCCCATTTGAGCTCTACCACCTCTGCATCCTCATCCCAGCCTTATCCTGTCCCCATCCCCAGCTCTGAGCATCCCATCCCCATCCCATCTCTGTGTCCCGCACTCCAGTGCCCCATAACCCCTCCTCCTCCCACCCCCATCCCCTTGGTCCATCCCCATCCCATCTCCGGTGTCCCCATCCCCAGGTCTGGGCATCCCAGCTCCATCCCATCCCCATGTCCATATGCTCCAGCATCCATCCAGTGTCCCCATTTGAGCTCTACCACCTCTGCATCCTCATCCCAGCCTTATCCTGTCCCCATCCCCAGCTCTGAGCATCCCAGCTCCATGCACCCACACTCCAGTGCCCATAACCCCTCCTCCTCCCACCCCCATCCCCTCGGTCCATCCCCATCCCATCTCCGGTGTCCCCATCCCCAGGTCTGAGCATCCCAGCTCCATCCCATCCCCATGTCCATATGCTCCAGCATCCATCCAGTGTCCCCATTTGAGTTCTGCCACCTCCAGCATCCCCATTTCTCTCCAGTGTCCCCATCCTTAGGTCTGAGCATCCCATGTCCCCACACTCCACTGCCCCATAACCCCTCCTCCCACCCCAGCCCCACACCCCCGGTCCATCCCCATCCCATCCCCATGTCCCCACACTCCAGTGCCCCCCAACCCCTCCTCCCACCCCCATCCCTTGGTCCATCCCATCTCCGTTGTCCCCACAGAACCGGACCCCCCTCATGTTCCAGCGCATGGAGCCTCCATCCCCGACACAAGAGGGAGCCCCAGGACCGGACACGGGACCCGGATCAGAGCCGTAAGTGTGTCCGGTCCCATTCTGCCCGTTGTGGGGTGAGCAGTGGGGGCTGATCCTGTGCCCCACACACCCCATAGGGCCACACGCGATGGGGGCCTCAAGGAGAGCCCCTCGTGGGTAACACAACGAGCACAGGAGATGTTCCAGAAAACAGGAACGTGGAGCCCGGAGCATCCCGAGGATGTTCCCAACGCCCGTCCCAGCTCCCAGGTGGGGGTCCCATCCCCATTCACCCCTATGGGGCCGACCCCTGTGCTCTTCCTGGCCTGGGGTTTGGGGCTGCCCCATTCCCGTGCCTCAGTTTCCCCCATGTCCTACAGCTGGTGGAGATGCGGGATATGGCCAAGGATGGATACTCGGATAGCGAGTACCTGCCTATGGAGGGGCATGGACGAGCTGCCTCCATGCCAAGGCTCCCTGCTGAAAACCAGGTATGGGGCACCCCAATGGGACACCACACACAGTTCCCATCATAACCCATTATCCCCATATAGCCCTATGGCCATTGATGCTTTTGGGGGGGGTGGCTTGTTGGGGTACCCATTGTGGTGGCCACCAGTGCCCCCAGTGGGATGTGCGTCCCCCCCAGTGGCTGCTGCTGGTCTGCTGGCTTGGGGGGGGGGGGGGCATGAGCTTGGCAGGGTGGGAGCTGTGGGGAGGTGATGTCTTATACTGGTCCAGCTCATATGGGGATGCTGCAGTGGCTCCATAGGCTCCATTATGGTGGAGGACCCCCCCTTGGAAGCTACCATGAAGGGGGGGGGGACATGGGACAGTGTCCTCTATACCAGTGGTACCAGGTTAGGGTTAGGGTTAGGGTTAGGGTTGGGTTAGGGTTAGGGTTGGGTTAGGGTTGGGTTAGGGTTAGGGTTAGTGTCCGCATGCCTGTGGATGGGAACAAGGACAGGTACAGTCCTGGGATAGGGTTAGGGTTAGGGTTAGGGCTAGGGTTAGGGTTAGGGTTGGGTTAGGTTTAGGTTTAGGTTTAGGGTTAGGGTTAGGGATAGGGTTAGGGTTGGGGTTAGGGTTGGGGTTAGGGTTGGGTTAGGGTTAGGTTTAGGTTTAGGTTTAGGTTTAGGGTTAGGGTTAGGGTTAGGGTTAGGGTTGGGGTTAGGGTTAGGGTTGGGTTAGGGTTAGGGTTAGGGTTGGGTTAGGGTTGGGTTAGGGTTAGTGTCCGCATGCCTGGGGATGGGAACAAGGACAGGTACAGTGCTGGGATAGGGATGCTCTGGCTGCTCTGCTCATTGCTGCTGCTCGCCTGGCCCATGCTTGGCTCTGTATGGGGTGACCCGGACCCTCCCCAACCACCCCCCCCGGACCCCCCCCCCGTGTTCACGTTGGTCTCTCTCTCTCCCGGCCCTGCTGGCACTGCCTGGGCTCAGCAGAGGAGGAAGGTTCGACCCCGTGGGAATAACCTCAGTGTAGGTACCGCTGGGCCCCGGGAGCTGCCCCATGGGGTCAGGCTGCACCTATGGGAGCAGCTGACCCTGCAGTCAGCACTGCATCCATCACTGCATCCATCACTGCATCCATCACTGCATCCATCACTGCATCCATCACTGCATCCATCACTGCATCCATCACTGCATCCATCACTGCATCCATCACTGCATCCATCACTGCATCCATCACTGTATCTATCACTGCATCCATCACTGCATCCATCACTGCATCCATCACTGTATCTATCACTGCATCCATCACTGCAGTCAACACTGCATCCATCACTGCACCCATCACTGCGTCCATCACTGCATCCATCACTGCATCCATCACTGCATCCAACACTGCATCCATCTCTGCATCCAACACTGCATCCATCACTGCATCCATCACTGCATCCATCACTGCATCCAACACTGCATCCATCACTGCACCCATCACTGCGTCCATCACTGCATCCAACACTGCATCCATCACTGCATCCATCACTGCATCCATCACTGCACCCATCACTGCATCCATCACTGTATCCAACACTGCAGCCATCACTGCAGCCATCACTGCAGCCATCCCTGCATCCAACACTGCATCCAACACTGCATCCATCACTGTAGCCATCACTGCATCCAACACTGCAGCCATCACTGCATCCATCACTGCATCCATCACTGCATCCATCACTGCATCCAACACTGTATCCATCACTGCATCCATCACTGCATCCATCACTGCAGCCATCACTGCACCCATCACTGCATCCATCACTGTATCCAACACTGCAGCCATCACTGCAGCCATCACTGCAGCCATCCCTGCATCCAACACTGCATCCAACACTGCATCCATCACTGTAGCCATCACTGCATCCAACACTGCAGCCATCACTGCATCCATCACTGCATCCATCACTGCATCCAACACTGTATCCATCACTGCATCCATCACTGCAGCCATCACTGCATCCATCACTGCACCCACCACTGCATCCATCACTGCACCCATCACTGCATCCATCACTGCACCCATCACTGCATCCATCACTGCATCCATCACTGCAGCCTTTATCCCTCTGTGTCCTTCCCTCCCCCCTGCTCTCCTGTCCATGCATCCATGTGTCTGTCTGTCCATCCATCCCCTGTGTCATCCCCCCCCCATGTGCCTCCCTCCCATCCCTCCCCTCTTTATCCCATCCCTTGGAACACCTCAGGCCACCCACCAACCCATTGCCCCATGTCCCAGCACCAGTGTGGCCAGCAAGGAGCAGCATCCCCATATCCCTGTCCCCATATCCCTGTCCCCTTCCTCCTGTCCCCATATCCCTCCTGGTAACACTGGGGGGCCCCCGGCAGCAGCAGCTCAATGGATAGAGCAGCAGGGGGGGGATCTGGCTCAGGGGGGGTGGGATGTGGCACTGGAGTGTGGCCATGTCCCTCCCAGTCCATCCTTGGGGCCCCCATAGAGGGGGGATTGGGGGTATCCTGGAATGAGGGGAGGGGACACTGGATCTGCCATGGGAGCAGAGCCTGGATCCATGGCAAGGGAGAGCAGGGATGGAGATGATGGGGGCACCTGAGCACTGGGGCAGGATGGAAGAGAGGGATGGATGGATGATGGATGGATGATGGATGATGGATGGATGGATGATGGATGGATGGATGGATGGATGATGGAAGGATGGATGGATGGATGGATGGATGGATGATGGATGGATGGATGATGGATGGATGGATGGATGGATGATGGATGGATGGATGGATGGATGGATGGATGGATGGATGATGGATGATGGATGGATGGATGGATGGATGATGGATGGATGGATGATGGATGGATGATGGATGGATGGATGATGGATGGATGATGGATGGATGGATGATGGATGGATGATGGATGGACGGATGATGGATGATGGATGATGATGATGGATGATGGATGGATGATGGATGGATGATGGATGGATGATGGATGATGGATGATGGATGATGGATGGATGATGGATGATGGATGGATGGAAGGATGGATGGATGATGGATGGATGATGGATGGATGGATGGATGGATGATGGATGGATGGATGATGGATGGATGATGGATGATGGATGGATGGATGATGGATGGATGGATGGATGGATGATGGATGGATGGATGGATGGATGGATGGATGGATGGATGATGGATGATGGATGGATGGATGGATGGATGATGGATGGATGGATGATGGATGGATGATGGATGGATGGATGATGGATGGATGATGGATGGATGGATGATGGATGGATGATGGATGGACGGATGATGGATGATGGATGATGATGATGGATGATGGATGGATGATGGATGGATGATGGATGGATGATGGATGATGGATGATGGATGATGGATGGATGATGGATGATGGATGGATGGAAGGATGGATGGATGATGGATGGATGATGGATGGATGGATGGATGGATGATGGAAGGATGGATGGATGATGGATGGATGGATGGATGGATGGATGGATGGATGATGGATGATGGATGGATGGATGGATGGATGATGGATGGATGGATGATGGATGGATGATGGATGGATGGATGATGGATGGATGATGGATGGATGGATGGATGATGGATGGATGGATGATGGATGGATGATGGATGGATGGATGGATGGATGGATGATGGATGATGGATGGATGGATGGATGATGGATGGATGGATGGATGATGGATGGATGATGGATGGATGGATGATGGATGGATGATGGATGGATGGATGGATGATGGATGGATGGATGGATGATGGATGGATGGATGGATGATGGATGGATGATGGATGGATGATGGATGGATGATGGATGGATGATGGATGGATGGATGATGGATGGATGATGGATGGATGATGGATGATGGATGGATGATGGATGGATGATTGATGGATGGATGATGGATGGATGATGGATGGATGATGGATGGATGATGGATGGATGGATGATGGATGGATGATGGATGTATGATGGATGATGGATGATGGATGGATGGATGATGGATGGATGGATGATGGATGGATGATGGATGGATGATGGATGGATGATGGATGGATGATGGATGGATGATGGATGATGGATGGATGATGGATGGATGATGGATGGATGGATGATGGATGGATGATGGATGGATGATGGATGGATGATGGATGGATGATGGATGGATGGATGGATGATGGATGGATGGATGGATGATGGATGGATGGATGGATGATGGATGGATGATGGATGGATGATGGATGGATGATGGATGGATGGATGATGGATGGATGATGGATGATGGATGATGGATGGATGGATGATGGATGGATGATGGATGGATGGATGATGATGGATGATGGATGATGGATGATGGATGGATGATGGATGATGGATGGATGATGGATGGATGGATGATGGATGGATGATGGATGGATGATGATGGATGATGGATGGATGATGGATGGATGATGGATGGATGATGGATGGATGATGGATGGATGATGGATGATGGATGATGGATGATGGATGACCGGTCAGATCCAGCGCTCTCAGCTATCTCTCCCCGTGAGCCCCGATGCTGTCCCCACAGACCATCTCCGACGCCAGCCCCATGAAGCGCTCGGCCTCCACCCTGGGCCACCCTCGTGGCCGCGGCATCCGCCTGGATGACTACTCCTTGGAGCGCGTCATTCCCGAGGACGGGCAGCGGCATCACCAGCGGCGCCGGGACCGGAGCCACCGCACGTCCGAGCGCTCCCTCAGCCGCTACACGGACATGGACACAGGTGGGATGGGACCCACAAGCTCCCACTATGGGGTCAGGTGCTCCATACACCCCACACACTGCCCTCCATCCATCATCCATCCATCATCCATCCATCATCTATCCATCCATCATCCATCATCCATCATCCATCCATCATCCATCCATCCATCATCCATCATCCCCTTCCATCCATCACCATCCATCCATCATCCCCTTCCATCCATCACCATCCATCCATCACCCCCTTCATCCATCACCCCAATTCCATCCATCATCCATCATCCATCCATCACCCCCTTCCATCCATCCCCCTTCCATCCATCATCCCCCTTCCATCCATCCCCCTTCCATCCATCACCCCCTTCCATCCATCACCCCCTTCATCCATCACCCCAATTCCATCCATCACCCCCTTCCATCCATCACCCCCTTCCATCCATCATCCCCTTCCATCCATCACCCCCTTCCATCCATCACCATCCATCCATCACCCCCTTCCATCCATCCCCTGTATCCCTCCAGGTCTGGGTACCGACCTGAGCATCACAACGCAATCAGGGGAGCTCCCCCCCAAGGATCGGGACCCGGATCGGGGCCGTACCAAGGACCGCAAGCACCGGCACCACCATCACCACCATCACCATCACCACCATGGCACTGGTGACAAGGAGCGGGGACCCCCCCCCGAGCGCCACGACTATGGGAGACCCCGATCCCGAGACCGCCGCTGGTCCCGGTCCCCCAGTGAGGGTCGGGATCATGCCCCCCCCCGGCAGGTGGGTGCCCCCCTCCGCTCCCCCCTTCGCCTATAGGGGGGGGGGGGTTTGGGGATGCCCCTCACCCATAGTGGGTGTCTGGTGGCTTCAACCAAAGACACTCCCCCCCCCATGCACTGGGACCCTCCATAGGGTCTCTATGGGGGATCCCAGTGTGTGTCCCCCCCTCCCAGTTTACACTGGTGGCACCCATTTAGACCATCATAACCCCCCCCCATCTCCTCCACCCTCCCAGTTTATACTGGTGGCACCCAGTTAGACCATCATAACCCCCCCCACCCATCTCCTCCACCCTCCCAGCATCAATAGGGGCATCACCCAAATGGAATGCAATGGGGGGGTGTTGGGGGGGACACCCCTAAGTGGGATATGGGGCTGCTATGGTGATGTTTGACCCCCCCCCCCATTGCCCCCCCATTTCTGCTCCCCCCCCCCCATCCCTCCCTTCCCTGCTGCTTTGGGGGGGGCCCTGCTGTGATTGACGTCTCTGTCTCCCCATTGCTGTGCTTTGGCTGTGCTGTCACACGAGGGGTGCCCCAGGTAAGCGGATCGGGGCCCCCCCAAGTCTGCTCTGCCCCCCCCGGATCCATCATTCCCCCCTCCGGGAATGCTGGGAAGTTTGGAATGGAGATGCCCCCCCCCCCTTTTGGGTGCCATGGATTGGTTTGGGGTCACCCCCCCCCCATCTCCATTGCACCCCCTTAGCAGGACCATGGACCCCCCCAATGCAGAGTTGGGGTGCAGGGACCCCCCCCAAGCCCTACATTGGGGTGTAGGGACCCCCCCCCAAGCCTTACATTGGGGTGCAGGGATCCCTCTCCCACCTCTGTTTTGGGGTGCACAAACTGCACCCCATGGGGTTGGGGCATCCTATAAGCCCTGGGGGGGGGGGTACAGACGTTTTGGGGTGCATGGGACCCCTCCAGCCCTGGGTTAGGGTTATGGCACTGGGGGGACACAAGGTTTGCACCATGGGATGGGGGCTGAGCTCCTCCCCATGTATTGGGGTGCACTGAACCCCCCATTGATAGACAGGGGGTGTGCAGCCCCAAAGTGTGATCCCCCCCTGCACCCAGAATGGGGGGGTCCTGGCCCCATCCCCCAGGATCCGGGTGGATGATCCCAACCTGGGGGGGGGGGGGGGGACATGGACCCCACACCCCAAGTCCCTACAGATAAAGGGTTGGGGTTCATGGTGTGTGCCCCCCCCCCCCACTATGGGGTGCAGGTTCCCCCCCCCAGGGCCGACTGTTCCAAACTCCTCCAGCCCCCCTGCTCCTCCCCATGTCCCCCCCCCTGCTTTGCGAGTGGCTTTGGGGGGGGCAGCAGACCCCATATCCCCCCCCCTTCCCCCCTCTGCCCCCCATAGCCCCCCCCACATCTTCTCACTTCTCTCCCCATTTGCTCTCTCATGTCCCCCCCCCCCAATGTCCTTGGTTTGCCCCCCCTATCCCCATCTGGGCCCCCCCCATCTGCATGGCTGGTGGTTGTGCCCCCCCCCATGGCTGTGACCCCCCCCCCATTGCTGTGACCCCCATGGCTGTGACCCCCCCCCCCAATGGCTGAGACCCCCCCCCATGTCTGTGACCCCCCCATGTCTGTGACCCCCCCCCCCTTGCTGTGACCCCCCCCATGGCTGTGACCCCCACCCATGGCTGCGACCCCCCCCCATGGCTGTGACCCCCGCCCCCATAGCTGTGACCCCCATGGCTGTGACCCCCCCCCATGTCTGTGACCCCCCCACGTCTGTGACCCCCCCCCCCCCCATGGCTGTGACCCCCCCCCATGGCTGCGACCCCCCCCCATGGCTGCGACCCCCCCCATGTCTGTGACCCCCCCCCCCCTGGCTGTGACCCCCCCCCATGGCTGCGACCCCCCCCCATGGCTGTGTCCCCCCCCCCCCCATAGCTGTGACCCCCATGGCTGAGACCCCCCCCCATGTCTGTGACCCCCCCCCCCCCATGGTTGTGACCCCCCCCCATGGCTGTGACCCCCCCCATGGCTGTGACCCCCCCCCATGTCTGTGACCCCCCCCATGTCTGTGACCGCCCCCCCCATGGCTGTGACCCCCCCCATGGTTGTGACCCCCCCATGTCTGTGACCCCCCCCCCCCCCATGGCTGTGACCCCCCCCCCCATGGCTGTGACCCCCCCCATGGTTGTGACCCCCCCATGGCTGTGACCCCCCCCCCCATGTCTGCTTATATTCATGTCCCCCAAACCGGTGGCTGCTCCCCCATTGTCCATATTCCCTGTGTCCTATTCACATCCCATTGGATCCCTTCCCATCCATTGGGATTTATTCCTATCCATGGGATTTCCCCCCACCCCACACCTGTGCCTTCCATTCCTCGTGTTATCCCCTTCAATCCCTCTTTCCCCTTGCGCCCCACATCCATCCGCATCCCTCCTGCCCCACATCCCCATCCGCTCCCGTTCTCCCCCTCTCCCCCCCCCATTCCCGTTCTCCCCCGTTCCCGTTCCGTTCCCATTCCCGTTCCCGTTCCCGTCCCCCGTTCCCATTCCCGTTCCCGTCCCCCCCGATTCCCGTTCCCGTCCCGTTCCCGTTCCCTTTCCCGTTCCGTTCCCATTCCCGTCCCGTTCCCATTCCCGTTCCCATTCCGTTCCCATTCCCATTCCCGTTCCCGTCCCGTCCCCCCCATCACCCCATATCTCGCTGTCCCTATAGGGCAGTAGCTCGGTCAGCGGCAGTCCGGTGCTCTCCACCTCCGGTACCAGCACCCCCCTCCGCTCCCGTTCCCCCCCCGTTCCCGTTCCCGTTCCATCCACCCCCGTTCCCATTCCCATTCCCATTCCCGTTCCCATTCCCATTCCCGTTCCCATTCCCATTCCCATTCCCGTTCCCGTTCCCATTCCCATTCCCGTTCCCCCCCCATTCCCATTCCCGTCCCGTTCCCATTCCCGTTCCCCCCCCCATTCCCGTTCCCGTTCCCATTCCCGTTCCCTTCCCCCCCATCACCCCATATCTCGCTGTCCCTATAGGGCAGTAGCTCGGTCAGCGGCAGTCCGGTGCTCTCCACCTCCGGTACCAGCACCCCCGTCCTCTCCCGTTCCCCCCCCATTCCCGTTCCCGTCCCCTTCCCGTTCCCGTTCATCCACCCCCGTTCCCATTCCCATTCCCGTTCCCATTCCCGTTCCCGTTCCCGTTCCATCCACCCCCGTTCCCGTTCCCGTTCCCATTCCCGTTCCCGTTCCCGTTCCCGTTCCATCCACCCCCGTTCCCGTTCCCGTTCCCATTCCCGTTCCCATTCCCGTTCCCGTTCCCGTTCCATCCACCCCCGTTCCCGTTCCCATTCCCATTCCCGTTCCCGTTCCCATTCCCGTTCCCATTCCCGTTCCCTTCCCCCCCATCACCCCATATCTCGCTGTCCCTATAGGGCAGTAGCTCGGTCAGCGGCAGTCCGGTGCTCTCCACCTCCGGTACCAGCACCCCCCGCCGCACCCGTCGCCAGCTCCCACCGACCCCATCCACCCCACGACCCCACGTCTCCTTCTCCCCCGCCGCCCGTCGCCCCCCCCCCGTCGGGCCCCGACGTCCCCCCCCGCCGCTCTCCGCCTCTCCGCGATGGACCGAACCCCCCCCGGACCCGGCGCTCGATGGACGCGTCCAACGGGGACCCCGAACGGGGGGGGGGGCACGGCCGGGACCGTCCCCCCCCCGGCCCGGTCGACGGTTGCCCAATGGGTACTACCCGGGTCACGGCACCGGGAAGGGGCGGACCGGGCTCCGGGACCCATACAGCGAAACGGACGATGACTGCTGCTAACGGAGACCCCCACGATATATCGCGATATAAGGCGGCGGGGGGGGGGGGGGGATGGAGACCGGCGACCCCCACGACCTATCGCGATATAAGGCGGCGGGGGGGGGGGGATGGAGACCGGATCCCCCACGATCTATCGCGATATAAGGCGGCGGGGGGGGGGGATGGAGACCGGCGACCCCCACGATCTATCGCGATATAAGGCGGCGGGGGGGGGGGGATGGAGACCGGATCCCCCACTATCTATCGCGATATAAGGCGGCGGGGGGGGGGGGATGGAGACCGGACCCCCCACGATCTATCGCGATATAAGGCGGCGGGGGGGGGTGGATACCGGACCCCCCCCCCCCCCGAGAACCGGGGCTATGGATGAGTTTTATCATCTGGAGGAGCCGCCGACACCGGGGGGGGAACCGGGGACCCCCCCCCCCCCAAAACCCACTCATAAGGAAGAGTGGGAATGGGAAACGGGATAACGGAGGGGGGGGGATGCTCCGGACCCCCCCCCCCCAACCCATCCCCCCCCCCCAATGGGACCGGAGCTGCCGATAATTGCATGAACAGAGTTACCGAATCCACGAAATAAAGCGAAAAACGAGAGACAAAAACCGACCCCCCCCCCCCGACCCCCCCCCTGACCCCCCCCTGACCCCCCCCCTGACCCCCCCCCACGGACGGAACCATTAAAAACAGAGGAGTTTTGGATCGAGCCATTGTCGCTCCTTAAGGGATGGGAATAGGATGGATTTGGGGGGGGGGGACAGGCACTGGGGCTGTGTTATCACCCCCCCCCCCCCGGAAGCACCGGTTAAATGGGGGGGGAAGGGGGGAATGGGCTGTCTCTGTGACCCTATGGAGGGGGATCCCTGTACCCATATAGGGGGGGGTCTCTGTACCCATATAGGGGGGGGTCTCTGTACCCATATAGGGGGGGGTCTCTGTACCCACATAGGGGGGGTCCCTGTACCCACATAGGGGGGATCTCTGTACCCACATAGCGGGGGGGGTCTCTGTACCCATATAGGGGGGTCCCTGTGACCTCATTGAGGGGGATCCCTGTACCCATATAGGGGGGGTCTCTGTACCCACATAAGGGGGGTCTCTGTACCACATAGCGGGGGGGTCTCTGTACCATATAGGGGGGTCCCTGTGACCTCATTGAGGGGGATCCCTGTACCCATATAGGGGGGGTCTCTGTACCCATATAGGGGGGTCCCTGTGACCTCATGGAGGGGGATCCCTGTACCCATATAGGGGGGGGTCTCTGTACCCATATAGGGGGGGTCTCTGTACCCATATAGGGGGGTCCCTGTGACCTCATGGAGGGGGATCCCTGTACCCATATGGAGGGGGTCCCTGTGACCCATAGAGGGGGGTCTCTGTACCCATATAGGGGGGGTCTCTGTACCCATATAGGGGGGTCCCTGTGACCCATGGAGGGGGATCTCTGTACCCATATGGGGGGGGTCTCTGTACCCATATAGGGGGGTCCCTGTGACCCCATGGAGGGGGGATCTCTGTACCCATATAGGGGGGGGTCTCTGTACCCATATAGGGGGGTCCCTGTGACCTCATTGAGGGGGATCCCTGTACCCATATAGGGGGGGTCTCTGTACCCACACAGCGGGGGGGTCTCTGTACCATATAGGGGGGGTCGCTGTACCCACAAAGGGGGTGGGTCCCCATGCCCCATCCCATGATTCCCGGCCCAGCCCGGGGGGGGGGGGGGCAGGTTTGTGTCAGTACCAGCGGCTGTTCCTGGGGACACCCCCCTCCCCATGCCTATATAAGGCTACGACAGCAAGGGGGCGGAGCTTCGCGGAGGGGTGGGCGGGGCTTAGCGCATCAAGACCCCGTTTCCGCATGACCATATATGGACAAGGGGGCGTGGCCTCCCCATTAGCCCCGCCCCTTTTGCCTTAAGCCCCGCCCCTCTCGGCGCACGTGTTACCAAACCTCGTGTTTATTGTCACTATTAAGACCCCGCTCCCTCCTGACCATATATGGACAAGGGGGCGTGACCTCCATGTTAACCCCGCCCCTTTTGCATCAAGCCCCGCCCCTCTGGGCGCACGTGTTACCAAACCTCGTGTTTATTGTCCCTATTAACAGCCTGCTTCCCCCTGCCCATATATGGACAAAGGGGCGTGGCCTCCATGTTAACCCCGCCCCTTTTGCGTCAAGCTCCGCCCCCTCTAGGCCCACGTGTTACCAAACCTCGTGTTCATTGTCACTATTAAGACCCCGTTTCCTCCTGACCATATATGGACGGGGGGCGTGGCCTCCCCGTTAACCCCGCCCCCTTTGCCTTAAGCCCCGCCCCCCTCCGCGCACGTGTTACCAAACCTCGTGTTTATTGTCACTATTAAGACCCCGCTCCCTCCTGACCATATATGGACAAGGGGGAGTGGTCTCCCCGTTAACCCCGCCCCTTTTGCCTTAAGCCCCGCCCCTCTCGGCGCACGTGTTACCAAACCTCTACTGTTTATTGTCACTATTAAGACCCCGTTTCCTCCTGACCATATATGGACAATGGGGCGTGGCCTCCCCGTTAGCCCCGCCCCTCTCGTCGCACGTGTCACTATTAGCAGCCCGTTTCCTCCTGCCCATATATGGACAAGGGGGCGTGGCCTCCCCATTAGACCCGCCCCTCTCGGCACACGTGTTACCAAACCTCGTGTTCATTGTCACTATTAAGACCCCGCTCCCTCCTGACCATATATGGACAAGGGGGCGTGGCCTTCCCCATTAGCCCCGCCCCTCTCGACTCAAGCCCCGCCCACCACGGCTCACGTGTCACTATTAACAGCCGGCTTCCTCCTGACCTTATATGGACGAAGGGGGCGTGGCCTCCCCATTCGCCCCGCCCCCTCGGCTCAAGCCCCGCCCCTCTCGGCGCACGTGTCACTATTAGCAGCCCGCTTCCTCCTGCCCATAGATTGTCAAAGGGGCGTGGTCTCCATGTTAACCCCGCCCCCTTTGCCTTAAGCCCCGCCCATCTAGGCCCACGTGTTACCAAACCTCGTGTTTATTGTCACTATTAACAGCCTGCGGCCCTCGCCGCTCTCCTACAGCAGTTCATGTGCAATTCTCCAGCGACTCCGGGATGGGGGGGGGGACATGGGGGGTATTTGGGGGGGGGGGGGGCAGTTAAAGGGGCCTCTTGGCACTTCATAACACAGGACAGACACTGGTGACCCCCCCCCCCCAAAAAGGGGGGTTTTTGGGGGGGGTCTGGGGGGGGGGGGGGGGGGGAAGCACAAGCCTGGCCTGGGGGGGTCCATGCTCCCCGTTTCTGTACAGCTTCTGGGTTCCAAATGGGGGGGGAAAGGGGGGATAAGCCTGACCCCCCCCCCCCCCCATTAGTGATAAGGGGACCCCTCCATTGAGGAGGGACCCCCCCATTAAAAGGGAGGGGGGGGGACACCCCTGCATGGCTCAACCCATCACACAGTGGGAAGGGGAGAACTGAGGCTCAGCAATGGGGGGGGTTATGGGGCAGGAACAACCCAGGCATTGGGGGGGGGAAGGAGGAGGAGGGATAAAGGGGGTGTCCCTATGTCCCCCCCCCCTCCCCATCATGGTACTGGGGGGGGGTTTGGCACAGAGCAATGCGGTACTGGGGCCCGGGGGGTGCCGGGCAGCGGGTAAGGCACTTGACCGAACGTCAGGAGACCTGTTTTGGGGGGGGGGGGGGGTTTTGGGGGGGCCTATAGGATGCCTGGGTTACCCCTCAGCCCCATAGGTACATAATGGGATGGGGAAAGGGGCTGCCAAACTGTGCCTCAGTTTCCCCATTCAGAGCCAGTGTAAAGCCTTGCAGGGGGTGGGAAGGGAGGGGGGGTCTCTGTGTGTGTCCCCCCTTAATAGAAGTGGGATTTCAACCTGTGCCCCCCCCCAATTCACCCCCCATGGGGTAACATGGGGGTGTCACCCCCCCCCCAATACAGGGTAATGCTCCTCAGGGCAGGTTGGGGGGGGTCCCATCCTCACTCAGGGGTCCCCATACACAGGCTCAGTCCTGCCCTGTCTGGATGGGGGGGGACAATAGGGGACACCCCCTTTCTGCCCTATCTGACTGGGGGGGGGACAATAGGGGACACCCCCTTTCTGCCCTGTCTGACTGGGGGGGGACAATAGGGGACACCCCCTTTCTGCCCTGTCTGACTGGGGGGGGGACACAATAGGGGACACCCCCATTCTGACAGGGTAGGGGGATATGGGGACAAGGAAAGGGGGGGACACAAAACACAGACACCCATAGATGCCCCCCCCAGGGGAGGAAACACAAGTGGGGGACACACATGGTCACCTGGAGAGACTCTGGCCCCATGGAGAGGGGGGGACACAGGGACATGGGGGACACATGCTGGGGGGGGGGGGGAACTGGGGGGATGCCCATAGAGACACTGGTCCCCAGTTGAGGGGGGACATGGGGGACACACATGCGGTTGCCTGCAGAGACAGTGGCCCCATAGAAGGGACATATGGGGACCCACATGGAGAAATGTCAGTCCTGGGGGGGGGGACACCCCATAGGCCATATGGGGCACCCGGGGGGGGATATGGGACCTATGGGACCTCATATCTGGTGCCTGAGCAGGATGGAAGCCCCAGCCCTCCCAAACCCCCCCCAACCCCAAAAGCCCCAAGCCCTCTATGGGGGGGGGACACCAGACCCCTAAGCAGTGCTATGGGGTGGGATGGGGGCAGCCCCTGCCCCTGCTGGGGGGTGACACATACCCCCTGGGAGGAGGGGGCCCTACAACCACATGGATCCTTCCACCATCAATGGGGTCACCCTCAATGCAGGTGCCCATGGGGTGGGGGTCCCCATGTAACCATAGGGCTCTATTACAAGGGGGACCCTATATGGGGGGTAGGATGCCCTACACGGTAATGGGGTCCCTACTTAGCAGGGGGGTCCTCTACCTGGCCAATGGTCCCCACCTGGAGGGGAGGGGGTCCCCTACCTATTGATGGGGTCCTGACCTGGTTATGGGGTCCTTACCTTGCGGGGGGGGTGCCCTACATAGGACAGGGCCCCTACTTGTAGGGGGGGTTCCTTACCTAGCAATGGGGTCCTGACCTGGTTATGGGGTCCTTACCTTGCGGGGGGGCTGCCCTACCTAGGACAGGGCCCCTACTTGTAGGGGGGGTTCCTTACCTAGCAATGGGGTCCCTTACCTGGTTCCGGGGTCCCAACCAGGTAGGGGGATCCCTACCTGGTGACAGCATCTGTACCTGGCAGGGACATCCCTACCTCATACTGGGGTCCCAATAAGGGGTGGGGGGGTCACCCCATTGCAACGGGGTTGGAGGTGGCAATGGGGTCACTGCAGCCCCTCTCCGGGGGCTCCTGCTTCCCCCTCATGGGCGCTGGCATCAAAACCCGGCTCCGGCCCCATAATATCCGGCTCCAGCTTCCCGGCCTCATTGATGAAGGATGTGTAGGAATCCCCTTCAGCACTGAGGAGCTTGAGCTTTGGGATCCAGCTCTTGCGGACCACGCGGCGAGCGTTGGTGCACATGTCAGCAGCTATGGCGTTCATCTCGCTCTCCTTGAAGTTGGGGGCGAAGTTCTGGCAGTAAACTGGGGGGGGAGGAAGCAAAGAGGGGTTAGGGGGAGACCCTATGGGGTCCCCATAATACTGGGGTCGTCATTTGGCTATAAGTCCCATATACCCTCTGCTTATGGTATCCTATAGGTACTGATCCTATAGGATACCCAACACTGAGCATCTTCACTGCTCAGCTACCCCTTGGGTTCTGCCTACTCATGGTCTCTTAGGGGGAGAAGATGGAGCTGGTCATAGGTAACCCCAAAGGGGAGAGGATGGGGGGGGCTGGCCCTGCTCACCCTATATGTGTATGTGCCCCAAAGGGGAGGGGAGAGGATGGGGGGGGCCTGGCCCTGCTCACCCCATATGTGTGTGTGTCCCCCATAAGGGAGGGGAGAGGATGGGGGGGGGGCTGGCCCTGCTCACCCCATATGTGTGTGTGTCCCCATAGGGGAGGGGAGAGGATGGGGGGGGGGCTGGCCCTGCTCACCCCATATGTGTGTGTGTCCCATAGGGAAGGGGAGAGGATGGGGGGGGGGCTGGCCCTGCTCACCCCATATGTGTGTGTCCCCCAAAGGGGAGGGGAGAGGATGGGGGTGTCCCCCCCGAGGGGCTGACCCTGCTCACCCCATATGTGTGTGTGCCCCATAGGGGAGGGTAGAGCTTGGGGGTCCCCCCCATGGGGCTGGTCCCCCCCACTCACACTTGACCGCATGCAGAACCCGACTGTCCAGTGGCTTCCTCCTGGGGTCATTGGTGGATGAACGGATACCAGTTCCACAGCTGTTGGCCAGGGTGTTACTGGGAAGGGATGAGAACCAGGGTTACAACCCACACCCCATAGAGACCCCATAGAGATCCCATAGAGACCCCATAGAGACCCCATAGAGACCCCATAGAGACCCCATAGAGATCCCATAGAGATCCCATAGAGACCCCACAGAGACCCCACAGAGACCCCACAGAGACCCCATAGAGACCCCATAGAGACCCCATAGAGATCCCATAGAGACCCCATAGAGACCCCATAGAGACCCCATAGACCCCATAGAGACCCCATAGAGACCCCATAGAGACCCCATAGAGACCCCATAGAGACCCCATAGAGACCCCACAGAGACCCCATAGAGATTCCATAGAGACCCCATAGAGACCCCATAGAGACCCCATAGAGACCCCATAGACCCCATAGAGACCCCATAGAGACCCCATAGAGACCCCATAGAGACCCCATAGACCCCATAGAGACCCCATAGAGACCCCAAAACCCCAACTTACCGGTCAAAGAAGGATGCCAACAGCCGCCTCAGGAGGACCTTGTGCCTTGTCCCTGCACTCACATGGCAGTTCATCAGCTGTGCCCGTGTGATGTACACGTTGGTGCCTATAGGGGGGACACATATGGGGTGAGTAGGGCCAGCCCCATGGGGGGGGTACCCCCATCCTCTCCCCTCCCCTATGGGGCACACACACATATGGGGTGAGCAGGGCCAGCCCCATGGGGGGACCCCCATCCTCTCCCCTTTGGGGGACACACACACATATGGGGTGAGCAGGGCCAGCCCCATGGGGTGACCCCCATCCTCTCCCCTCCCCTTTGGGGGACACACACATATGGGGTGAGCAGGGCCAGGCCCCATGGGGGGACCCCCAACCTCTCCCCTCCCCTATGGGGGACACACACATATGGGGTGAGCAGGGCCAGGCCCCCCCATCTTCTCCCCTCCCCTATGGGGGACACATACATATAGGGTGAGCAGGACCAGCCCCTTAGGGGGGACCCCATCCTCTGCCCTCCCCTATGGGGGACACACACATATGGGGTGAGCAGGGCCAGCCCCATGGGGGGACCCCCATCCTCTCCCGTCCCCTATGGGGGACACACACATATGGGGTGAGCAGGGCCAGCCCCATGGGGGGACCCCCCATCCTCTCCCCTATGGGGGACACACACATATGGGGTGAGCAGGACCAGCCCCCAAGTGGGGACCCCCATCCTCTCCCCTCCCCTATGGGGGACACACACATATGGGGTGAGCAGGGCCAGCCCCTTAGTGGGGACCCCCATCCTCTGCCCTCCCCTATGGGGCACAAACACATATGGGGTGAGCAGGACCAGCCCCCCCCATCCTTTCCCCTCCCCTATGGGGGACACACACATATGGGGTGAGCAGGGCCAGCCCCCCCCCATCCCCTCCCCTTTGGGGTACCTGTGACCAGCTCCAGCTTCTCAGCAGGGTCCCCCTCATCATAGAGCTTGGGGTGACAACGGTTCCCGATCTGGTTGATGAGCTCAGCCGGTAGTGAGGCCAAATCCTGCCTCACACGGACGCGGGTGCGAGGCTCTGATGTGCCCTGGTCCGGCAGTGCCTCCACCTTCTCTGCGGCTGGGGGGGGACAAGGGGAGGGTCAATGGGGTCTGGGACCCATAGACACCCCCCCCCAGTCCTATAACCCCTATGGAAGGTTCTAAATGAGCCTCGGAGGGGATGGAGGTGAGGATGGAGGGAGGGGATGGAGGTGAGGACGGAGGGAGGGGATGGAGGTGAGGACGGAGGGAGGGGATGGAGGTGAGGATGGAGGTGAGGACGGAGGGAGGGGATGGAGGTGAGGACGGAGGGAGGGGATGGAGGTGAGGATGGAGGGAGGGGATGGAGGTGAGGATGGAGGTGAGAACGGAGGGAGGGGATGGAGGTGAGGATGGAGAGAGGGGATGGAGGTGAGGATGGAGGTGAGGACAAGGGAGGGGATGGAGGGAGGGGATGGAGGTGAGAACGGAGGGAGGGGATGGAGGTGAGGATGGAGAGAGGGGATGGAGGTGAGGACGGAGGTGAGGATGGAGGGAAGGGATGGAGGTGAGGATGGAGGGAGGGGATGGAGGTGAGGATGGAGGTGAGGATGGAGGTGAGGACAGAGGGAGGGGATGGAGGTGAGGACAGACACATGGTGACACCTCTTGTGCCCCTCCCACTGCCCTTAGCCACAAGCCACGCCCACAGGGGGCGTGGCCACGGGGTAGCCCCACCCACACCCACCCTAAACCACACCCCATTGGCTGGGTGTGCCTTGTAGGCGGAGCCTTGCCCGACCACACCCACACTGGACGTGGTCACGTGACCACTTCCTGTAGTCTGAATGGCCGGAGTCTCCCCAGGCCACGCCCCCTTAGCCCCACCTCAATGGGCGTATCCCTGCCTCCCACCCCTCAGCCAATGGGAGGGCCCGCCCACGCCAGACCACGCCCCCCAGTGGGCGGAGCCTCACCTGCCAGCCCCACATTCATCATGCTGTACATGGTGTACATGTTGCAGATCTGCCTGTACTGCTCATCGGAGCCTTCCTCCCCCCCGTCCTCCTCCTCATCCTCCTCGTTGTGGAAGGACCCGGGGCTGTCACTGGTGTAGGCACTGGACGTGCCCCCGGGGCTGGTCTGATCCGCGGCGCTGGGTCCCGGTGCCACCGGTACCACCGGTACCACCGGTGCCGTTGTCGGCGTCGCCGGTTGTTGTTGCCTCCCCGGTTCCGGTGCTGAGAACTTGGCCATCTTCCTGCTACCGTTCCCACCGGTTGTAGCACCACCACCATCCTTGGCCCCCCCATCCCATAGGCGCTTGACCACAAAGGTGCATTGCACCCCATCGGGCTCCCCTTGCTCCGTCTTCACCCGCGACACCAGCGGCAAGGCCGCGGTACCGGAGGACCAAGCGGAGGTCTGCGCCACCGGGCTCTGCGGCTCCGACGACGGAGCCTCCTCACTATGCAAGCCTTGGGAGTCACAACTGGGCGAGCTGACCTTGAGGAAGAACTCAGTTCCCTTCTCCATGATCTCCTGGATCTGGAGGAATCCGGCTGTGTACATCAATAGGAACTGGTCCCCCATGTTCATGCTAAGGCGACCGGTGTAGCAGAAGCTGAGGATCTGCTGGAAGGACTGCGGTTGTACCGCGGCCGGTAGCTCCACCACCGCGCTCTTACTGGTGTTGAACAGGTCCCGAAAGTAGGAGCTACTGGCGGCCAGTACAGCGCGATGGGCTTTGAAGGCATGGCCCTTGACCACCACGGAGACGTCGCAGTACAGCCCCTGCAGCCGCTGCTCATTGAGGCATTCCAGGATGCTGTTGCCGAAGTTGGGGATCTCCATCTGGAGGGTCTGGGCCATGGTGGGAGGTACTGGGAACCTGGGGGGAGAAGGGGGGATAGGGGTGGGTAAGGAGGGAGGAGATGGGGGGATGCAGAGGGATAAAGGATATAGACACACAGAGGGGATGGGGCAGACACAGGGATATGGGGGCCACAAATACATAAGGAGTGAGGTGCATGTGGGGAATACATAGGGACAAAGGACACAGGCACAGAGGGATATGGGATATAGGGGCCACAAATACATAAGGAGCAAGGGAGATGTGGGGAATACATAGGGATAAAGGATACAAACACAGACACAGAGGGAATGGGGGCAGGCACAAGGATATGGGGATATGGGATATGGGGGCCAGGAATACATAAGGAGCAAGGGAGATGTGGGGAATACATAGGGATAAAGGACACAGACACAGATACAGAGGGAATGGGGGCAGGCACAAGGATATGGGGATATGGGGATATAGGGGCCATGAACACATAAGGAGTGAGGGAGATGTGGGGAATGCATTGGGATAAAGGATACAGATACAGGTACATAGGGAATGGGGGCAGACACAGGGATATGGGGATATGGGGCCAGAAATACATAAGGAGTAAGGGAGATGCGGGGAATACATAGGGATAAAGGACACAGACACAGAGGGATATGGGGATATGGGATATGGGGGTCAGGAATACATAAGGAGTGAGGGAGATGTGGGGAATATATAGGGATAAAGAATACAGACACAGAGGGGATGGGGGCAGGCACAGGGATATGGGGATATGGGATATGGGGTCAGGAATACATAAGGAGTGGGGAATACATAGGGACACAATACATATGGATGCATAAGGAGCGAGGGATACATAAGGATAAAGGATACAAACACAGGTACAGAGGGAATGGGGACAGGCACAGGGATATGGGGATATGGGATATGGGGTTCAGGAATACATAAGGAGTGAGGTGGATGTGGGGAATACATAGGGACAAAGACATGCAGGGATATCGGGGCCACAAATACATAAGGAGCAAGGGAGATGTAGGGAATACATAGGGATAAAGGATACAGACACAGAGGGAATGGGGCAGGCACAGGGATATGGGATATGGGGCCAGGAATACATAAGGAGCGAGGTGGATGTGGGGAATACATAGGGACAAAGGACACAGGCACAGAGGGATATGGGGATATGGGGGCCAGGAATACATAAAGAGCGAGGGAGATGTGGGGAATACATAGGGATAAAGGATACAGATACAGGTACAGGGGCAATGGAGACAAATAGGGACCCATAGGGAAATGGGGACACGGGTACATAAGAAGCAAAGCAGATATAGGGGATGCACAGGAACACAGAGGGAAGAGGGACAGATATAGGGGACACATAGGAACACAGACAGAGGGAAGGGGCAGAAATGGGGGCATATGGGAACAGGGATACAGGGAGCAGAGGGGACAGACACATGGACACAGGGATATGGGGCACAAGGGGATGGGGATGGAGAAGGGACAAGGCACGAGTCAGACCCAGATCCCCCCCAGCACCCCAGGAACGGCTGTGGGGGGGTTTGGGGGGGGGGATGGAGACCCCCCAGAACAGGGGGTTGGGGGGGGGTGATGGGAACCCCCCATGTAATGGGGTCCCCCCAAGTGATGGGACTCCCCCATGTAATAGGATCTCCCCATGTAATGGGACCCCCCCCATGTAATGGAACCCCCCCACATGATGGGACCCCCCACTTTATGGGACCCCCCCACTTGCGAGGGGCACCGGGAGATACCAAACCCACCCAGAACGGGGGGGGGGGGGGGGATGGGGACACCCCCATTTCCTACACTGGACACAGAGACGACCCCATTATTGTGGGGGGGGGGGAAGGACAGAACCATGATGGGTATTATGGGGGGGGGGGGGGCCCAAAGAACGGGGGGGGACGGGGGGGGGGACGGACACCCCCATTTCATACACTGGACACAGAGACGACCCCATTATTGTGGGGGGGGGGAACGGACAGAACCATAATGGGTATTATGGGGGGGGGACAACAGGGACGCACCAAAGTACGGGGGGGGGGGGAAGGGACCCCGAGGCCTGAGGGGGGAGGGGGGGGAGGCCCGACCGGGATAGAGGAAGAGATGGGGGGAGGGGGGGGAGGGGCAGAGGTTCCGGTTAACGGGAGGGGGAGGGGGGAGGGGGAGGGGGGGGAGGGGGGAGGGGTCCCCGTTACCGGAGGGTGGGGGGGGCTCAGCCTCGGCTCCGGTCCCGGCCGCGCTCAGCGGCCATTCATTGTGCGGCAGGCGCGACCAGCCGAGCGCCGAACGGGCCGAGGGGCCACTGCGCATGCGCGGGGGGGATCGGAGGAGCGCCGAGTAATCGAACCCCCCCCATTGCCTTATCCATAGGGATGGGATTGGGAATAGGGAGGTCTCATTATCCCGATCCTATGGGATCATCCGGGATCTATCCGGGATATCCGGTCGCTATTCCCATAGGATAAACGGGATCTTCCCTTTGGGATCATCACAATCCCCCCTGAGGGAGGCGGAGGTTTTATGGCCCTCGCCGGGCGCCGTCAGCGCGAGGTCACGTGACGCCGCAACATGGCGGCGCCCATGTGAAGGGGGCTGCGGTGCGGAGGATGAGAGGGGCTGGTGAGGACCGGGGGGGGGGGGGAGGGGTTAAAGGGGGCGTGGCCTGAAGGGGGCGTGGCCTGAAGGGGGCGTGGCTTCGGTTCCGGCCTCATCCATCGCCACGTGGTTGGGGGGGGTCACCCCTCGGTCCCATTCATTGCCCCCATTGGGGTCTATGTGTGTCCCCCCCCCATTAACAGCCGTTATAAGGACCCTACAACGACGTATACCGGGACCCCCCCCACGTCGTCGCATTGCAATGGACGGGACCCCCCCCGACGGCTCCGGTGCCCCCCCCGGTTCCGGTGCCCCCGTCGGTTCCGGTGCCCCCCCCGGCGGTTCCGGTGCCCCCCCCCGTCGGTTCCGGTGCCCCCCCCGGTTCCGGTGAGGGTCTGATCACCGAGGGCAGAGCCACGATCCTGTTCCCAAAGGCCAATGAGGTCTTTTATAACCCGGTACAGGTCTTCAACCGGGACATGACGTGAGTGGGGACGGGGGATTGGGGGGATCCTATAGGGGTATGGGGGGATCCTATGGAGGGACCCTATGGGGGGCTTGGGGGGACCCTATGAGGGTATGGGGGGAACCCTATGGGGGGATTGGGGACGCTATGGGGGGTTTGGGGGGATCCTATGGGGGTATGGGGGGACCCCATGGGGGTATGGGGGGACCCGATGGGGGGATTGGGGACCATATGGGGGGTATGGGGGGATCCTATGGGGGGACCCCAAGGAGGGATTGGGGGGGCCCCATGGGCGTATGGGGGGACCCTATGGGGGGGTTGGGGGGACCCTATGGGGGTCTTGGGGGAACCCCATGGGGGGCTTGGGGGGACCTTATGGGGGTATGGGGGGACCCCATTAGGGGGCTTGGGGGATCCCATGGGGGTATGGGGGAACCCCATGGGGGGTTTGGGGGACCCCATGGAGGGCTTGGGGGGACCCTATGGGGGTATGGGGGGACCCCATGGGGGGGCTTGTGGGGACCCCAGGGGGTTGTTGGGGGGACCCCATAGGGGTATTGGGGGACCCCATGGGGGTATGGGGGGACCCTATGGGGGGCTTGGGGGGACCCCATGGGAGTATGGGGGGACCCCATAGGGGTCTTGGGGAGACACTATGGGGGTATGGGGGGACCCCATGGGGGGCTTGGGGGGACCCTATGGGGGTGTAGGGGGACCCCATGGGGGTATTGGGGGGACCCCATGGGGGGGTTGGGGGGACCCCATGGGGGTATTGGGGAGACCCCATGGGGGTATGGGGGGACCCCAGGGGGGGCTTAGGGGGACCCTATGGAGGGGTTGGGGGGACCCCATGGGGGTATGGGGGGGGGTTGGGGGGACCCCATGGGGGGGGCTTGGGGGGACCCCATGGGTGCTATGGGGGGACCCAATGGGGGGCTCTGGGGGACCCCATGGGGGGGTTGGGGGGACCCTATGGGGGGGTGGGGGGACCCCATGGGGGTATGGGGGGGGGGTTGGGGGGACCCCATGGGGGGGGCTTGGGGGGACCCCATGGGTGCTATGGGGGGACCCTATGGGGGTATGGGGGGACCCTATGGGGGGGGCTTGGGGGGACCCCATGGGGGGACCTGGGGGGGCCCCATGGGGGTATGGGGGACCCTATGGCGGTATTGGGGGAACCCATGGGGGGGCTTGGGGGGACCCCATGGGGGTATGGGGGACTCCATTGGGGTATGGGGGGACCCCATGGGGGGTTTGGGGGACCCTATGGGGGGCTTGGTGGGACCCCATGGGGGGCTCTGGGGGACCACATTCGGGTATGGGGGGACCCCATAGGGGTATGGGGGTGATCCCTGTGCTCCCCCACACCCGTTCCTGACACTGCTGCCCCTACAGCTGTGCTGTGCTGACAGAGTTCGCTCGGCTCTTCCTGCAGGCAAAGGGGATACAGGGTAAGGATGCTGGGATGGGTGTAACTGGGATGGGTGTAACTGGGATGGGTATTACTGGGGTGGGTATCACTGGGATGGGTATTACTGGGATGGGTATCACTGGGATGGGTATTACTGGGATGGGTATCACTGGGGTAGGTACCATTGGGGTAGGTACCACCTTGTACTCCCCATCCCCAGACCTCCCTTTTCCCTTGTGGGGTGGGTTTGGGATGGATCCATCCCCCCCCATCCTATTCCAGTTGTCACCCCTGGGGAGGAGAACACGGATGCAGGAAGTGCCCAACCACCGGATGAGGATGATGATGGTGATGATGGTGCCGGTGATGGTGCCGGTACCGGTACCAACACCCCCCCCCCCGCGTGTGGCAAAGGCAGGACAACCATGCGAGGTGCTTGGCACAGTGGGGTCCCCCATTACCCTATATTGGTGTCCCCCATTCCCCTATATTAGTGTCCCCCATTCCCCTTTATTGGTATCCCCCATTCCCCTATATTGGGGTGTCCCCCATTCCCCTATATTTGTGTCCCCCATTCCCCTATATTGGTGTTCCCCATTCCCCTATATTGGTGTCCCCCATTCCCCTATATTGGTGTTCCCCATTCCCCTATATTGGTGTCTCCCATTCCCCTATATTGGGGTGTCTCCCATTCCCCTATATTGGGTTCCCCCATTCCCCTATATTGGGGTGTCCCCCATTCCCCTATATTGGGTTCCCCCATTCCCCTGTATTTGTGTCCCCCATTCCCCTATATTTGTGTCCCCCATTCCCCTATATTTGTTTCCCCCATTCCCCTATATTGGGGTGTCCCCCATTCCCCTATATTTGTGTCCCCCATTCCCCTATATTTGTTTCCCCCATTCCCCTATATTGGGGTGTCCCCCATTCCCCTATATTGGTGTCCCCCATTCCCCTATATTGGTGTCCCAAATTCCCCTATATTGGTATCCCCCATTCCCCTATATTGGGTTGTCCTCCATTCCCCTATATTGGGGTGTCCCCCATTCCCCTATATTGGTGTCCCCCATTCCCCTATATTGGTGTGTCCCCCATTCCCCTATATTTGTGTCCCCCATTCCCCTCTATTGGTATCCCCCATTCCCCTATATTTGTGTCCCCCATTCCCCTATATTGAGGTGTCCCCCATTCCCCTATATTGGTGTCCCCCATTCCCCTATATTGGGGTCCCCCATTCCCCTATATTAGTATCCCCCATTCCCCTATATTGGGGTATCCCCCATTCCCCTATATTTGTGTCCCCCATTCCCCTATATTGGGGTGTCCCCCATTCCCCTATATTGGTATCCCCCATTCCCCTATATTGGTGTCCCCCATTCCCTTATATTGGTATCCCCCATTCCCCTATATTTGTGTCCCCCATTCCCCTATATTGGTATCCCCCATTCCCCTATATTTGTGTCCCCCATTCCCCTATATTGGTATCCCCCATTCCCCTATATTGGTGTCCCCCATTCCCTTATATTGGTATCCCCCATTCCCCTATATTGGTATCCCCCATTCCCTTATATTGATATCCCCCATTCCCCTATATTGGGTTCCCCCATTCCCCTATATTGGCATCCCCCATTCCCCTACATTGGTACCCCCCACCCCATAGCACCCTATAGCATTGCTGTATGTCCATAGGGGGGGCTGCGGGTGCTGGAGGCATTGGCAGCCTCTGGTCTCCGCTCCATCCGCTTTGCCAAGGAGGTCCCAGGGCTCCGGTCTGTGGTAGCCAACGACTGCTCTGCACTAGCCACCGACCTTATAGGGCGTAATGTGGACTTCAATGGGGTGGGGGCGCTGGTGACCCCCAGTATGGCTGATGCCAGGTAAACCCCCCCCATTAACCACCCCATTGGGCTCTTCCCCCCCTCTATGTATATTTGTGTCCCCCATTCCCCTCTATTGGGGTCCCCCATTCCCCTATATTGGTGTCCCCCATTCCCCTATATTGGGGTGTCCCCCATTCCCCTATATTGGTGTCCCCCATTCCCCTATATTGGGGTGTCCCCCATTCCCCTATATTGGCAATGGGGGGGTCAATGGGGATGCCAGGACCCCCCCATTAACCACCCCATTGGGCTCTTCCCCCCCTCTATGTATTGAGGGGTCTCACAATGGGGTTGGCCAAAGGGGGGGTCAATGGGGATGCCAGGACCCCCCTATTAACCACCCCATTGGGCTCTTCCCCCCCTCTATGTATTGAAGGGTCTCACAATGGGGTTTGGCCAAAGGGGGGGGGTCAATAGGATTCCAGGACCCCCCCATTAACCACCCCATTGGGCTCTTCCCCCCCTCTATGTATTGAAGGGTCTCACAATGGGGTTTGGCAATGGGGGGGGTCAATGGGGATCCCAGGACCCTATTTCCCCCCCCAGGATGCTGATGTACCAATGCAAAGCGAATAGGGACCCCTTTGATGTGATTGACCTGGACCCATATGGGAGCCCTGCACCCTTTATTGATGCTGCTGTGCAGGCTGTGAGCGAAGGGGGTGAGTGGGACCCCCCCATAACACACATATTGGGGTGATCCTGGTAACACCATGGCCAAGAACACCCCATAACATCCTCATCCTCATCCCAAGCACACCCCATACCCTCCTCATCCCAAGCACACCCCATACCCCATCCCAATCACACCCCATACCCCATCCCAAGCACACCCCATGCCCCATCCCAAGCACACCCCATACCCCATCCCAATCACACCCCATACCCCATCCCAATCTCACCCCATACCCTCACCCCAAGCACACCCCATACCCCATCCCAAGCACACCCCAAACCCCATCCCAAGCACACCCCATACCCTCCTCATCCCAAGCACACCCCATACCCTCCCCATCCCAAGCTCACCCCATCCCCTCATCCCAAGCACACCCCATACCCCATCCCAATCACATCCCATACCCCATCCCAAGCACACCCCATACCCCATCCCAAGCACACCCCATACCCCATCCCAATCACACCCCATACCCCATCCCAATCACACCCCATACCCCATCCCAATCACACCCCATACCCCATCCCAAGCACACCCCATACCCTCATCCCAAGCACACCCCATACCCTCATCCCAATCTCACCCCATCCCAATCTCACCCCATACCCCATCCCAATCACACCCCATACCCCATCCCAATCACACCCCATACCCCATCCCAAGCACACCCCATACCCCATCCCAATCTCACCCCATACCCCATCCCAAGCCCACCCCATACCCCATCCCAAGCCCACCCCATACCCCATCCCAAGCACACCCCATACCCTCCCCATCCCAATCTCACCCCATACCCCATCCCAATCACACCCCATACCCACCCCAATCACACCCCATACCCCATCCCAATCTCACCCCATACCCTCCCCATCCCAATCACACCCCATACCCACCCCAATCACACCCCATACCCCATCCCAATCACACCCCATACCCCATCCCAATCTCACCCCATCCCAATCTCACCCCATACCCCCTATCCAGGGTTACTATGTGTGACATGCACGGATATGGGGGTGCTGGCCGGTAACAACCCCGAAACCTCCTATAGCAAATACGGGTCCGTGTCCCTAAAGGGCAAGTTCTGCCATGAGATGGTGAGTGTGGGGTCCTGGTGTATAGGGGGTACATTATGGGGTGCTCATTGGTGACCCTATAACCTCCATACCAGGCCCTGCGCATCATCCTACACAGCCTGGACAATAGGGCCAACTGCTACCAACGCTTCATAGTCCCATTGGTGTCCATTAGTGCTGACTTCTATATACGGGTCTATGTGAGGGTGTTCACGGGGCAGGCGAAGGTGAAGGCATCAGCAAGGTAAGGGGGATATTATGGGGTGTATATTATGGGGTACACCCTATAACCCCCCCATTAACACCCGTTTTGTGCCATACAGCAAACAGGCGCTGGTGTATCAGTGTGTGGGTTGTGGTACCCACCACCTGCAGCGCATGGGGAGAGCTACAGCACATGGCAATGGGTATGGGGTGGGATTGGGGTGGGTATGGGGTGGGATTGGGGTGGGTATGGGGTGGGATTGGGATGGGGTATGGGGTGTGATTGGGATGGGGTATGGGGTGTGATTGGGGTGGGGTATGGGGTGTGCTTGGGATGGGTATGGGGTGGGATTGGGGTGGGTATGGGGTGTGATTGGGATGGGTATGGGGTGTGATTGGGGTGGGGTATGGGGTGTGATTGGGATGGGGTATGGGGTGTGCTTGGGATGGGGTATGGGGTGTGATTGGGATGGGGAGGGTATGGGGTGTGCTTGGGATGGGTATGGGGTGTGATTGGGATGAGGGTATGGGGTGAGATTGGGGTGGGGTATGGGGTGGGATTGGGGTGAGGTATGGGGTGTGATGGGGTATGGGGTGTGCTTGGGATGAGCAGGGTATGGGGTGTGCTTGGGATGAGGAGGGGTATATGGGATATGGGGAACCCCTCACCCCTTCCCTTCCAGCTTCAAGTATGGGGCAGCAATGGGGCCACCTGTGGGTCCCACATGTGAGTTCTGCCACCAGCGGCACCAGGTGGGTTCCTATCCCCCCCCTATTACCCCTATGGTGCTGCCCCATACCCATCACTGACCCCCTGTCCCCATAGATGGGTGGCCCCATATGGGCTGAGCCCCTCCATGACCTGCCCTTCGTCCAGCGCATACTGGGAGCACTGGAGCGGAGCCCCCACCGGTTCCAGACCCAGGAGCGGATGCAGGGGGTGCTCAGTGCCATCACTGAGGTATATGGGGGGTAATGGGGTTTGGGGGGGTCCAGGTCCTATATCCCACCCTATAGCATTGGGGCTGACTCAGCTGCTCCCTATGGGCAGGAGCTCAGTGATGTGCCCCTATACTACACACTGGAGGGGCTGAGCAGCATCGTGCACTGCAATACCCCATCCCTGCTGCAGTTCAGGTGGGGGCACCCCAAGAAACACCTCCCTGCACCCCAAAGCTTGTCCTGTCCCTCCAACCCCATCCTGATGCCCCATAACCTCATCCCGCACCCCAAAAACCACCTCCCTGCACCCCAAAGCTTGTCCTGTGCCTCCAACCCCATCCTGATGCCCATAACCCTCATCCTGCACCCCAAATCCAATCCCTGCACCCCAAACCTTATCCTGTGCCTCCAACCCCATCCCACACCCCAAATCCAATCCTGCACCCCAAGTCCCATCCCTGTACCCCAAACCTTATCCTGTGCCTCCAACCCCATCCTGCACCCCAAATCCAGTCCTGCACCCCCACTCCCATCCATGCACCCCAAACCTTATCCAAACCTTATCCTATCCCTCCAACCCCATCCCAATGCCCCTAAATCCAATCCCACACCCCAAATCCAATCCTGAACCCCCATTCCCATCCCTGCACCCCAAACCTTATCCTGTACCTCCAACCCCATCCCGATGCCCCATAACCTCATCCCGCACCCCAAACCCAATCCCACACCCCCATCCCCATCCCTGACCCCAAACCCTAACCCCCAACCCCACCTGTGTCCCCCCCACCCCATATCCCCCATAGCTCAGCCCTGCTGCACACCCTAAACCCAATCCCACACCCCAAACCCAATCCCACACCCCCATCCCTGACCCCAAACCCCCCCCCATAACCCCACCTGTGTCCCCCCCACCCCATATCCCCCATAGCTCAGCCCTGCTGCACACCCTAAACCCAATCCCACACCCCAAACCCAATCCCACACCCCCATCCCTGACCCCAAACCCCCCCCCATAACCCCATCTGTGTCCCCCCCACCCCATATCCCCATAGCTCAGCCCTGCTGCACGCCGGGTACCGCGTGTCCCTATCCCATGCCTGTAGGACTGCAGTGAAGACGGATGCGCCCCCAGCTGTGCTATGGGACATCCTGCGCTGCTGGGTGAGTGTGGGGCAGCCCCATATGGGGTAGGGTGGGAACCCCCCCCCCCCATTATCATCATCATCTTCATCCTAATCCTAATCATCATCATCCTCATAATCCTCATCATCCTCATCATCATCATCCTCAACATCCTCATCATCATCATCTTCATCATCATCATCATCCTCATCATCATCATCATCATCATCATCCATCATCCTCATCATCATCATCATCAATCATCATCCATCATCATCATCATCATCCTCATCCTAATCCTAATCATCATCATCTTCATCCTCATCATCTTCATATCATCCTCATCATCCTCATCCTCATCATCCTCATCCTCATCATCATCCTCATCATCATCATCATCCATCATCATCATCCTCATCATCATCATCATCATCCTCATCATCATCATCATCATCATCATCATCATCCTCATCCTCATCCTCTCATCCTCATCATCATCATCATCATCATCATCATCAT
Source organism: Melopsittacus undulatus (assembly GCF_012275295.1). Classification (NCBI taxonomy): domain Eukaryota; kingdom Metazoa; phylum Chordata; class Aves; order Psittaciformes; family Psittaculidae; genus Melopsittacus; species Melopsittacus undulatus. The sequence goes on along the minus strand of NC_047549.1, from coordinate 522,572 downwards.
CCTCATCCTCATCATCTTCATCATCCTCATCCGTCATCATCATCCATCATCATCCTCATCCTCATCTTCCTCCTCCTCCTCCTCCCCCTCAGGTGCGCCTGCACCCAGTGAAGCGCGAGCGGCTCACGGACCCCAGCCCTGCTGCCCGGATCCTCTCTGTGGAGCCCACGTAGGGTCTATGGGATGGGGGGGGGGGGACACCCCATAAGTGACCCTAAACCCACCCCATAGTGTTAGCCCTGACCCCTCTCCGGCCCCATAGGCTCCAGGCTTCCTTTGCCATCCGAGCGGATGCTAATCCCAGCTCCAGGAAAAGGGGATTGAAGAGGTTCCCTGAAAACCCAGAAGCCTTTTGGGGTCCCAAAGCCAAGGCCAAGGCTGGGTAAGGAGATGCTCAGGGGTCTTATATAGGGTTGGGCTTTTGAGCCAAGCCATGGTCATAATATCCCCTATACATCATATAGGATAACCTATAGGGAGTGGGGTAAGGGGCAATCACCTACCCCAGTGATACCTACCCCAGTAATACCCATCCCAGTAATACCCATCCCAGTAATACCCACCCCAGTGATTCCCACCCCAGTGATTCCCATCCCAGTAATACCCATCCCAGTAATACCCATCCCAGTGATACCCATCCCAGTAATACCCATCCCAGTGATTCCCATCCCAGTGATACCCACCCCACTGATACCCATCCCAGTGATACCCATCCCAGTAATACCCATCCCAGTTGTACCCATCCCAGTGATACCCATCCCAGTAATACCCATCCCAGTTGTACCCATCCCAGTGATACCCATCCCAGTAATACCCATCCCAGTTGTACCCATCCCAGTGATACCCATCCCAGTAATACCCATCCCAGTAATACCCATCCCAGTAATACCCATCCCAGTGATACCCATCCCAGTGATACCCATCCCAGTAATACCCAGTAATACCCATCCCAGTAATACCCATCCCAGTAATACCCACCCCACTGATACCCATCCCAGTGATACCCATCCCAGTTGTACCCATCCCAGTAATACCCATCCCAGTAATACCCATCCCAGTTGTACCCATCCCAGTGATACCCATCCCAGTAATACCCATCCCAGTGATACCCATCCCAGTGATACCCACCCCAGTGATACCCATCCCAGTTGTACCCATCCCAGTAATACCCATCCCAGTAATACCCATCCCAGTGATACCCATCCCAGTAATACCCATCCCAGTAATACCCATCCCAGTAATACCCACCCCAGTGATCCCAGTATCACCAGTTCAAGCTCATGTCCCCCCCCAGGGGCAGCCTCTCCCCATCCTTAAAGGGGAAGAGGAACAAACGGAGGCAGCAACAACAGGGAACAGACCTGAGCCCCCCCCCGTGCAAATGGCATAAGGAGGTGGGGGGGGGAGAATAAAGGGGGGGGCACAATAAAGGGGGGATGGGAAGAATTGGGGTTAATGGGGGGATGGGACAAAGGGGGGGGTAGAAATGAGGGGGCAGAATAAAGGGGGGATGGGAATGGGGGGGGCAGAATAAAGGGGGGATGGGACAAGGGGGGTTCAAGAGGGATAGGACAAGGGGGGGTGCAGAATAAAGGGGGGGAGAATAAAGGGGGGATGGGAAGAAGTGGGGTTCAAGGGGGGATGGGAATGGGGGGGGCAGAATAAAGGGGGGGTGGGACAAGGGGGGATGGGAATGGGGGGGCACAGAATAAAGGGGTCTGAGAAGTGGGGTTCAAGGGGGGGATGGGAATGGGGGGGCAGAATAAAGGGGTCTGATAACAAGGGGGGTCACTGCCATCCCCTCACCCCCTTTCCTCCATCAGGGCCTCTGTGTGCAGGATGGGGAGCCCCCCATTGCCCCCCCCATCCCTGACCCTACCTCCTGCCCCCATTAAACACATGAGGAACTGGTCTGGTTTTAATGCATGTATGGGGGGGACACAGAACAGGGACCCCCCCAAACCCCCCCAAGGATGCTCAGAGCCCCCCATGAGCTGCTCCAGGCCCCTCATAATGCACCAGGAACGTCCTGATGTCCATAGGCTGCAGTGTCACCCGCCGAGGGTCCAGTTTGGTTACTGGTTTGGACTGGGATGGACCTATGGGGAGGTGGGAAGGGGTAAAGGGAAGATGCTGCCCCCCCCCCCCATGGACCCCCCCCATGGACCTGACCCTATACCTGTGGTTGGGGTCCAGACCAGACGGGAGATGGCATCAAGGGGCTGAAACCCCCCTAAGTTCATCTCCTGCACTGAGGTGATGGTGAAGGCTGAGAACAGGTCCTGGGAATGGGAATGGGATCAGACATGGAAGTGATGGGATGGGAATGGGGATGGGATGGGGATGGGATGGGGATGGGGATGGGGATGGGAATGGGATGGGGATGGGATGGGGATGGGGATGGGATGGGGATGGGGATGGGATGGGGATGGGGATGGGATGGGATGGGATGGGGATGGGATGGGATGGGGATGGGGATGGGGATGGGATGGGGATGGGATGGGGATGGGGATGGGGATGGGGATGGGATGGGGATGGGATGGGGATGGGATGGGGATGGGGATGGGGATGGGATGGGATGGGGATGGGATGGGGATGGGATGGGGATGGGATGGGGATGGGATGGGGATAGGGATGGGATGGGATGGGGATGGGATGGGATGGGATGGGGATGGGATGGGATGGGGATGGGGATGGGGATGGGATGGGGATGGGGATGGGATGGGGATGGGGATGGGATGGGGATGGGATGGGGATGGGGATGGGGATGGGGATGGGATGGGGATGGGATGGGATGGGGATGGGGATGGGGATGGGATGGGGATGGGGATGGGATGGGGATGGGGATGGGATGGGGATGGGGATGGGGATGGGATGGGGATGGGGATGGGGATGGGATGGGGATGGGGATGGGATGGGGATGGGGATGGGATGGGGATGGGATGGGGATGGGGATGGGGATGGGGATGGGATGGGGATGGGATGGGATGGGGATGGGGATGGGGATGGGATGGGGATGGGGATGGGATGGGTTCCCATTCCCGTTCCCCCTCAGTCCCGTTCCCCTCCCCCACCTGCACGTTGTCTTCCCCACTCCTCCCTTCCCCCCCACGAAGATCCACTTCAGACTCTTCTGTTCCACCACATTCCCCAACGTTGGTTCCAACGGTTCCACATCGGGAGCGTCCTCGAACTGCTCCTGCTCCGGCGCGCACCCTCCGCCGGCCGCCATCTTCCCTCTCCGCCCCTCCCTGCCTCTCATTGGCTGAGCGCCGCCTCTTCGCCCCTCCTCCTCGCGGCTGATTGGTCAGCACCACACAAAGGGGCGTGGCTACAGCGCGGCGTTGCCAGGCAACGCTTCGCCATCTTCCCCCTCCGCCCCTCCCTCGCTCTCATTGGCTGAGCCCCTCCTCTTCTCCCCGCCTCCTCGCACCTGATTGGCCACACCACCCAAAGGGGCGTGGCAAAGCGCCGCGTTGCCAGGCAACGCCTCGCCGTCATCCGCCGGCGCCGACGTCGCGTCGGTGCGTCACGACGGCGGCGGACAAGATGGCGGCGCACGGGGAGGACGGGGAGGCCCCGGAGGCTCCGTCCCCACCTCCGGGGCCCGGAGGAGGCGTCAACGTCTTTGCCAATGACGGCAGCTTCCTGGAGCTGTTCAAACGGAAGATGGAGGCGGAACGGGAACGGGAACGGGAACGGGAACGGGAACGGGAACGGGAACGGGAGGCGGCGGAAGCGGAACAAGGCCCAGGGCCTCGGCCGCCGGACGGAGCCAAGAGGAGCGGAGGACAACTGAGCTTCGTAAGGGAACGGGAGGGGAGGGGGGGACTGGGAGTGATGGGAGGGGTGAACTGGGAGCAATGGGAGGGGTGAACTGGGAGTAATGGGAGGGGTGAACTGGGAGTAATGGGAGTAATGGGAGTAATGGGAGGGGGTGAGCTGGGAGCAATGGGAGGGGTGAACTGGGAGTAATGGGAGGGGTGAACTGGGGACACTGGGAGCAATGGGAGGGGTGAACTGGGAGCAATGGGAGCAGTGGGATGGGGTGAGCTGGGAGTAATGGGAGTAATGGAATGGGGGGAACTGGGTACACTGAGAGGGGGCGAACTGGGTACACAGGAAGCACTGGGAGGGGGTGAACTGGGTACACTGGGAGCACTGGGAGGGGGTGAACTGGGTACATGGGAAGCAATGGGATGGGGTGAACTGAGTACACTGGGAGCACTGGGAGGGGGGGAACTGGGTACACTGGGAGCACTGGGAGGGGGTGAACTGGGTACATTGGGAGGAATGAGAGGGGGTGAACTGGGGACACTGGGAGCACTGGGAGGAGGTGAACTGGGAGCACTGGGAGGGGGTGAACTGGGTACACTGGGAGCACTGGGAGGGGTGAAGTGGGTACACTGGGAGGTGTGAACTGGGTACACTGGGAGCACTGGGGGGGGGTGAACTGGGTACACTGGTAACACTGGGATGGGGTGAAGTGGGTACACTGGGAGCACTGGGAGGTGGTGAACTGGGTACATTGAGAGCAATGGGATGGGGTGAGCTGGGTACACTGGGAGCACTGGGAGGGGGTGAACTGGTTACACGGGGAGGGGGTGAACTGGGTACACTGGGAGCACTGGGAGGGGGTGAACTGGGTACATTGGGAGGAATGGGAGGGGGTGAACTGGGGACACTGGGAGCACTGGGAGGGGTGAACTGGGAGCACTGGGATGGGTGAGCTCCTGCCCCCAGTCTGTGTAACTGGGGCTGTTGTGTCCATCCCCCCCCAGGTTGGCAGGAGGAGAGGAGGGAACAAACTGGCCCTGAAGACAGGAGTGGTGGCCAAGAAGCAGAGGACGGACGAGGAGGTGAGGGGGGGGCATGGGCAGGGCACTGGGAGCACTGGGAGGGGTGAACTGGGAGCACTGGGAGGGGGTGAACTGGGTACACTGGGAGCACTGGGATGGGGTGGAAGGGATGCTGGGGAACACTGGGACTGCTGTTGGGGACACGGAGTGTACACTGAGGTACAGTGGGGATACTGGGAATACTGCAATGGGAGCACTGGGAGGGGGTGAACTGGGTGCACTGGGAGCTCTGGGATGGGGTGAACTGGGTGTACTGGGAGCACTGGTAGGGGCTGAACTGGGTACATGGGAAGCAATGGGATGGGGTGGAAGTGATGCAGGGAAGGGATGCAGGGGAACACTGGGGCTGGTTTTGGGGACACAGGGAGTGCACACTGAGGTACAGAGGGGATACTGGTAATACTGCAATGGGGGCACTGGGAGGGGGTGAAATGAGTATATTGGGAGCAATGGGATGGGGTGAACTGGGTACACTGGGAGCACTGGGATGAGATGAACTGGTTACAGGGGAAGCAATGGGATGGGGTGGAAGGGATGCAGGGGAACACTGGGACTGCTGTTGGGTACACAGGGAATGCACACTGAGTTAACACAGGACATACTGGTAATCCTGCAATGGGAGCACTGGGAGGGGTGAACTAGGTACACGGCAAGCAATGGGAGGGAGTGAACTGGGTATACTGGGAGCTCTGGGAGGGGGTCAACTGGGTACACTGGGAGCAGTGGGAGGGGGTGAGCTGGGTGCATAGGAAGCAATGGGATGGGGTGAAAGGGATACAGGGGAACACTGGGAGGGGTGAACTGGGTACACAGGAAGCAATGGGATGGGTTGAACTGGGTACACTGGGAGCAATGGGATGGGTTGAACTGGGTACACTGGGAGCACTGGGAGGGGTGAACTGGGTACATGGGGAGCAATGGGATGGGGTGGAAGGGATGGAGGGAGGGGACACTGGGAGAACTGGGATGGGGTGAACTGGGTACACAGGGAGTGCTGGGATGAGATGAACTGGGTATACGGGAAGCAATGGGATGGGGTGGAGGGGATGCAGGGAAAGACTGGGACTGCTATTGGGGACACAGGGAGTGCACACTGAGGTACAGTGGCGATACTGGGAATACTGCAATGGGAGCACTGGGAGGGGTGAACTGGGTACATGGGGAGCAATGGGATGGGGTGGAAGGGATGGAGGGAGGGGACACTGGGAGAACTGGGATGGGCTGAACTGGTTACATGGGAAGCTATGGGATGGGGTGGAAGGGATGCAGGGAGGGGTCACAGGGACTGCTGCTGGGTACACAGGGAGTGCACACTGAGGTAATGCAAGAGATACTGGTAATCCTGCAATGGGAGCACTGGGAGGGGTGAACTGGGTACATGGGGAGCAATGGGATGGGGTGGAAGGGATGCAGGGGAACACTGGCACTACTATTGGGCACACAGGGAGTGCACACTGACTTAACACAGGGGATACTGGTAATCCTGCAATGGGGATGCTGTGGTGTGTACTGGCGCGGGTACTGGTGTGGATACTGGTGTGCACTGGGATGTGCTCCCCACATCCCCCTGTGCTCCCATAGGTGCTGACGAGTAAAGGTGACGCCTGGGCCAAGTACATGGCAGAGGTGAAGAAGTACAAAGCTCATCAGTGCAGTGACGATGACAAAACACGACCCTTGGTCAAGTAAAGGTGTTGGCAACAGTTCCGGTTGTTGGCAACGTTCCGGTTGTTGGGAACCTTCCGGTTGTTGTTGGCAACTGTTCCGGTTGTTGTTGGCAACTGTTCCGGTTGTTGTTGGCAACAGTTCCGGTTGTTGTTGACAACTGTTCCGGTTGTTGTTGACAACAGTTCCGGTTGTTGTTGACAACTGTTCCGGTTGTTGTTGGCAACAGTTCCGGTTGTTGTTGGCAACGTTCCGGTTGTTGTTGGTAACAGTTCCGGTTGTTGTTGACAACAGTTCCGGTTGTTGTTGGCAACAGTTCCGGTTGTTGTTGACAACTGTTCCGGTTGTTGTTGACAACAGTTCCGGTTGTTGTTGACAACTGTTCCGGTTGTTGTTGGCAACAGTTCCGGTTGTTGTTGGCAACGTTCCGGTTGTTGTTGGTAACAGTTCCGGTTGTTGTTGGCAACAGTTCCGGTTGTTGTTGGCAACGTTCCGGTTGTTGGGAACCTTCCGGTTGTTGTTGGCAACAGTTCCGGTTGTTGTTGGCAACGTTCCGGTTGTTGTTGGCAACAGTTCCGGTTGTTGTTGGCAACAGTTCCGGTTGTTGTTGGCAACAGTTCCGGTTGTTGTTGGCAACGTTCCGGTGCAGGACCCGAAGCCTTTTGTACCCCCCAACACCCCCAAGGTCACCGGAGCTGCCCCATGGCACAACCAGGACTTTGATGCCACCATGGACTGGCCCCATTGATTCTGCCCCATATTATGGGGGTTCATATGGGGTGGGAATGGGGGGGGGGGGGGGCTGCTGGTGCAGCATTAAACACCTCAGATTTGGAGTGCGTGGAGAGGTTGTGGGGGGGGTTATGGGGTCACCAGTCACTGCTATGGGGGGTTATGGGCTCCCATTCACTGCTATGGGGGGTTATGGGTTCCCATTCACTGCTATGGGGGGTTATGGGCTCCCCAGTCACTGCTATGGGGGTTATGGGGTCACCAGTCACTACTATGGGGGGTTATGGGCTCCCCATTCACTGCTATGGGGGGTTATGGGCTCCCCATTCACTGCTATGGGGGGTTATGGGCTCCCCAGTCACTGCTATGGGGGGTTATGGGCTCCCCAGTCACTGCTATGGGGGTTATGGGCTCCCCATTCACTGCTATGGGGGGTTATGGGGTCCCCATTCACTTCTATGGGGGGTGATGGGCGCCCCATTCACTGCTATGGGGGGTTATGGGGTCCCCAATCACTGCTATGGGGGGTTATGGGGTCCCTATTGACTCCTATGGGGGGTTATGGGGTCCCCATTCACTGCTATGGGGGGTTATGGGCTCCCCATTCACTGCTATGGGGGGTTATGGGGTCCCTATTGACTCCTATGGGGGGTTATGGGCTCCCCAGTCACTGCTATGGGGGGTTATGGGGTCCCCATTCACTGCTATGGGGGGTTATGGGGTCCCTATTGACTCCTATGGGGGGTTATGGGCTCCCCAGTCACAGCTATGGGGGGTTATGGGGTCCCCATTCACTGCTATGGGGGGTTATGGGGTCCCTATTGACTCCTATGGGGGGTTATGGGCTCCCCAGTCACTGCTATGGGGGGTTATGGGCTCCCCAGTCACTGCTATGGGGGGTTATGGGCTCCCCATTCACTGCTATGGGGGTTATGGGGTCCCCATTCCCTGCTATGGGGGGGTTATGGGCTCCACAGTCACTGCTATGGGGGGTTATGGGCTCCCCATTCACTGCTATGGGGGTTATGGGGTCCCCATTCCCTGCTATGGGGGGGTTATGGGCTCCCCAGTCACTGCTATGGGGGGTTATGGGCTCCCCATTCACTGCTATGGGGGTTATGGGGTCCCCATTCCCTGCTATGGGGGGGTTATGGGCTCCACAGTCACTGCTATGGGGGGTTATGGGCTCCCCAGTCACTGCTATGGGGGGTTATGGGCTCCCAGTCACTGCTATGGGGGTTATGGGCTCCCCATTCACTGGTATGGGGGGTTATGGGCTCCCATTCACTGCTATGGGGGGTTATGGGCTCCCCAGTCACTGCTATGGGGGTTATGGGCTCCCCATTCACTGCTATGGGGGTTTTGGGATCCCCAGTCACTGCTATGGGGGGTTATGGGCTCCCAGTCACTGCTATGGGGGTTATGGGCTCCCCATTCACTGGTATGGGGGGTTATGGGCTCCCATTCACTGCTATGGGGGGTTATGGGCTCCCCAGTCACTGCTATGGGGGTTATGGGGTCCCCAGTCACTGCTATGGGGGGTTATGGGGTCCCCAGTCACTGCTATGGGGGTTATGGGGTCCCCAGTCACTGCTATGGGGGGTTATGGGGTCCCCAGTCACTGCTATGGGGGGTTATGGGTCTCCCATTCACTGCTATGGGGGGTTATGGGCTCCCCAGTTGCTATGGGGGTTTATGGGCTCCCCAGTCACTGCTATGGGGGGTTATGGGGTCCCCATTCACTGCTATGGGGGGTTATGGGGTCCCTATTGACTCCTTTGGGGGTTATGGGCTCCCCAGTCACTGCTATGGGGGGTTATGGGTTCCCATTCACTGCTATGGGGGGTTATGGGCTCCCCAGTCACTGCTATGGGGGGTTATGGGGTCCCCAGTCACTGCTATGGGGGGTTATGGGTCTCCCATTCACTGCTATGGGGGGTTATGGGCTCCCCAGTCACTGCTATGGGGGGTTATGGGCTCCCAGTCACTGCTAGGGGGGGTTATAGGCTCCCCAGTGACTGCTATGGGGGGTTATGTGCTCCCCATTCACTGCTATGGGGGGTTATGGGGTCTCCCATCCCCCCCTCCCCCCCCCCCCAATGGTCCATCCCACCGCATTGCATGCCGGGTACCACAGTCCATCCCCATCCCCGTCAGTCCCCCTCAGTGCGCATGCTCCTTCCCACCCACCCTCCCCACGTGGCCCCGCCCCCGCGCCACGTGACTCGGCCCGTCGTTCCCGCGCGGGGGTCAGCGCTCGTGCCCCACCGGTGCCCCCCCCTCCCCCCCCCGTGACCCCTCCCCCCACTTCCGGTACATCCGGGACCTTCCCCTCCCCCCCCCTCCCCCCTCCCGTTTCCGCCGTGCACCGGAAACCCCTCCCCCCTCAGCACCGGACAGGTACCGGGGGCGGCCGGAAGCGGAGCGGGGCCGGGTGGGGGGGGGGGGGGGGGAGGGGGGAGGGGGATGGTCGGTAACGGGGGGGGGAGGGGGCGGATATGGCTGTTAACGGGGGGGGAGGGGGGGGCACAAACTGGTCTTTAATGGGGGGGGGTATGGCCGGTAACGGGGATTGTGGGGGGAGGGGGGGTACGGTCGTTAACGGGGGGGGGGAGGGGCACAACCGGGTGTGTTAATGGGGGGGGGATGGGGGGTATGGCCGGTAACGGGGGGGGCAGGGGGGGTATGGACGTTAACGGGGGGGGAGGGTACGGTCAGTAACGGGGGGGGGGATATGGCCTTAACGGGGGGGGAGGGGAGGGGTATGGCCGGTAACGGGGGGGGAGGGGCAGAAACGGGTGTGTTAATGGGGGGGGATGGGGATGGGGATGGGGGGGGGGGGGTATGGTCGGTAACGGGGGGGGAGGGCACAACCGGGTGTGTTAATGGGGGGGGATGGGGATGGGGGGGTGGGGAGGGGGGGGTATGGTCGGTAACGGGGGGGGAGGGCACAACCGGATGCTTTTATGGGGGGGGGATTACGGAGGTCAAAGGAAAGGGGGGAAGGGGTTGTAAATGGGGGGTTATGGGGTCAGTGAGGGGCTATGGGGGGAGGGGGGGCTCTAATACTGGGGTTATGGGGTTAAAGAGGGGCTGGGGGTTGCCAATGGGGGGGGAACAAAGGGGGGGGCTTTAATACTGGGGCTATGGGGTCAAACTGGAGCTAGGGGTTCCAAATGGGGGGGGGAATAAAGGGGGGGTCTAATGTCAGGGTTATGGGGTCAAAAGGGCTGGGGGGGGTCAGGGGGGGCTCTAATACTGGGGTTATGGGGTCAAAGACGGACTGTGGGAGGGGGTAACGGGGGGGCTTTAATACCGGGGTTATGGGGTCAATAAGGGGATGGGGGGGGAAAGGGGGGGGGCTCTAATATCAGGGTTATGGGGTCAAAGAGGGTCTGTGGGGGGGTAAATAGATACCTGTACCCCTTGTATACCCCTTACCCCTATTGCCCCTATTGCCCCCCAGGCTGTGCCCCCCCTTATCTTTGTTGCCCCCCCCAGGCTGTGCCCCCCCCAGTCTGTGCCCCCCCTCCGCAGGCTGTGCCCCCCCCACCATGGACTGGCAGCCGGATGAACAGGGTCTGCAGCAGGTCCTGCAGCTGCTCAAGGACTCACAGTCACCCAACACAGCCACACAGAGAGTGGTGCAGGATGTATCCTACACTGTACCCCATGACCCCCCCCCCCCAACACCCCCTTGTGCCCCCTGACCCCCCCTTGTACCCCCCCAACCCCCCCTTGTAGCCCCAACCCCCCTTGTACCCCCCCTAATACCCCCCCTAACCCCCCCCGTGTCCCCAGCACCCCCCTCATGTCCCCAGCAACCCCCCGTGTCCCCCCCCGTTACCCCTAGCACCATCCCCATGTCCCCAACACCCCCCCATGTACCCAGCACCCCCCCTTACCCCAAGCCCCCCCTTTCACCCCCATCACCCCCCCTGTCCCCAGCACCCCCCATGTACCCCCCCTTGTGTACCCATCACCCCCCCAGCACCCCCCATGTCCCCACCCCCCCGTGTCCCCAACACCCCTGTTACCCCCAGCACCCCCTATGTCCCCAGCACCCCCCCTTGTACCCCCCCCGTGTACCCCCCCACCCCCCCCCCCCATACCCATCCCCCTCCCCCGTCCCCATCATCCTTAACCTCAGCCCCAGAAACTGAAGCAATTGAATCAATTTCCTGATTTCAACAATTACCTGATTTTTGTGCTGACCCGACTGAAATCTGAAGGTCAGAACTGGGGGGGGGAGGGGAGGGGGGGGGGCACGGGGGGGGGAGGGGGGGACACACCACAGGGGTCAATGGGTGGGACACACCACAGGGGTCAATGGGGGGGGGGATGGGACACACCACAGGGGTTTGGGGGGGGGGGATGGGACACACCACAGGGGTTTGGGGGGGGGGATGGGACACACCACAGGGGGTTGGGGGGGGGGATGGGACACACCACAGGGGTCAATGGGGGGGATGGGACACACCACAGGGGTCAATGGGGGGGGATGGGACACACCACAGGGGTCAATGGGGGGGGATGGGACACACCACAGGGGTCAATGGGGGGGGATGGGACACACCACAGGGGTCAATGGGGGGGGATGGGACACACCACAGGGGTCAATGGGGGGGGATGGGACACACCACAGGGGTCAATGGGGGGGATGGGACACACCACAGGGGTCAATGGGGGGGGATGGGACACACCACAGGGGTCAATGGGGGGGGATGGGATACACCACAGGGGTCAATGGGGGGGGATGGGACACACCACAGGGGTCAATGGGGGGGGATGGGACACACCACAGGGGTCAATGGGGGGGTATGGGACACACCACAGGGGTCAATGGGGGGGTTGGGACACACCACAGGGGTTTGGGGGGGGATGGGACACACCACAGGGGTCAATGGGGGGGATGGGACACACCACAGGGGTCAATGGGGGGGATGGGACACACCACAGGGGTCAATGGGGGGGATGGGACACACCACAGGGGTTTGGGGGGGGAGGACAGGGACACACCACAGGGGTCAATGGGGGGGTCACACCACAGGGGTTTGGGGGGGGGATGGGACACACCACAGGGGTCAATGGGGGGGACACACCACAGGGGTCAATGGGGGGGACACACCACAGGGGTTTGGGGGGGGGGACAGGAACAAACCACAGGGGTCAATGGGGGGGACACACCACAGGGGTGTGGGGGGGGGGACAGGAACAAACCACAGGGGTCAATGGGGGGGACACACCACAGGGGTTTGGGGGGGGACGGGGGGAGATGGACGATACCACAGGGGTATGTGGGGGGGGGGACACCATAGGGTGGTGATGTGGGGGTGTCCTGACCCCCTCTAACCCTCTCCCCCCCCAGACGAACCCACCCGCTCCCTGAGTGGTCTGATCCTCAAGAACAATGTCAAGGCTCATTTCCAGAGCTTCCCCCAGCCAGTGGCTGAGTTCATCAAGCAGGAATGTCTCAATCACATAGGGGATGCCTCATCCCTCATCAGAGCCACCATCGGTCAGTGGGGGGGTCCCCAAACCCCCTGACCCCCCCCGTGCTGTGGACCCCCCCCGTGTCCATGCTCAGGACCCCCCCTGTCCATGCAGGTATCCTCATCACAACCATCGCATCCAAGGGGGAGCTGCAGATGTGGCCGGAGCTGCTGCCCCAGCTCTGCAGCCTGCTCAACTCTGAGGACTACAACACATGTGAGGTAGGGGGGGGACATGGGGGGGGGGCATATATGGGGCTGACCAGGGGTCAATGGGGGGAGGACATCTATGGGGGGGGGGGGGTTCAATGGGGGGACATCTATGGGGGTGTCCATAGATATGGACCCTATGGGTCCATCTATGGGACTGACCCCCCCCATGGGGGGATCAATGGGGGGGACATCTATGGAGCTGACCAGGGGTCAATGGGGGGGACATCTATGGGGGGGACATCTATGGGGGGGTCAATGGGGGGGGACATCTATGGGGGGGTCAATGGGGGGGACGTCAATGGGGGGGGACATCTATGGGGCTGACATCTATGGATGGGTCCATAGATACAGACCCTATGGGTCCATCTATGGGGCTGACCCCCCCCCATAGGGGGGTCAGTGGGGGGGGGGGTCTATCTATGGGTCTGACCCCCCCCTGGCACACAGGGAGCGTTTGGGGCCCTGCAGAAGATCTGTGAGGACTCCTCAGAGCTCCTGGACAGTGATGCCCTGAACCGACCCCTGAACATCATGATCCCCAAGTTCCTGCAGTTCTTCAAGCACTGCAGCCCCAAAATCAGGTACTGGGGTTTGGGGGTACACCCACTGCAGCCCCATAGGGGTGTTGGGGAGGGGTTTGGGGGTAAACCCACTGCAGCCCCATAGGGGTGTTGGGGAGGGGTTTGGGGGTACACCCATAGGGGTGTTGGGGTGCTGCCCCCAGCACTGCAGCCCCAAGATCAGGTATTGGGGGGGGTTTGGGGGTACACCCACTGCGGCCCCATAGGGGTGTTGGGGTGATGCCCCCAGCCCCAAGATCAGGTATTGGGGGGGGGGTTTGGGGGTACACCCATAGGGGTGATTGGGGCTGCCCCACTGCTCCTGTCCCCATGTACTAACCCACACAAACCCCATCCAGGTCTCTGGGGTAGGGGGTTTGGGGCTGCCCCACTGCTGTCCCCATGTACTAACCCACACAAACCCCATACATTGCACTGGGTTAGGGGTTTGGGGCTGCCCCACTGCTCCTGTCCCCATAACCCACACAAACCCCATCCAGGTCTCACGCCATCGCCTGTGTCAACCAGTTCATCATGGACCGAGCTCAGGCCCTGATGGAGAACATTGACACCTTCATTGAGGTGAGTGGGTTCCCTATGGGGCAGCTCTATGGGGTGGGCAGCCCCATAGGGGGGCAGCCCCATAGGGGGGACACCATTAAGTGTGTACCCCCCATGTCCCTTCATTGAGGTGAGTGGGTTCCCTATGGGACAGCCCCATAGGGTGACACCATTAAGTGTGTACCCCCCATGTCCCTTCATTGAGGTGAGTGGGTGCCCTATGGGAGCAGCTCTATGGGGTGGGCAGCCCTATAGGGGAGCAGCCCCATAGGGGGGACACCAGTAAGTGTGTGTGTAACCCCCATGTCCCTTCATTGAGGCGAGTGGGTTCCCTATGGGGCAGCCCCATAGGGTGACACCATTAAGTGTGTACCCCCCATGTCCCTTCATTGAGGTGAGTGGGTGCCCTATGGGGCAGCCCCATAGGGTGACACCATTAAGTGTATGTACCCCCCATGTCCCCCCCAGCACCTCTTTGCCCTGGCTGTGGACGAGGACCCCGAGGTGAGGAAGAACGTGTGTCGTGCCCTGGTGATGCTGTTGGAGGTCCGCATCGACCGCCTGATCCCCCACATGCACAGCATCATCCAGGTGAGTACACCCCACAGGGGGTGACAGACCCCATTGAACCCCCATTGAACCCCCATTGAACCCCCATTGAATCCCCATTGAACCCCCATTGAACCCCCATTGAACCCCCATTGAACACCCATTGAACACCCATTGAACCCCCATTGAACCCCCATTGAAACCCCATTGAACCCCATTGAACCCCCATTGAACACCCATTGAACCCCCATTGAACCCCATTGAACCCCCATTGAACCCCATTGAACCCCCATTGAACCCCCATTGAACCCCCATTGAACCCCATTGAACCCCATTGAACCCCCATTGAACACCCATTGAACCCCCATTGAACCCCCATTGAAACCCCATTGAACCCCCACTGAACCCCCATTGAACCCCCATTGAACCCCCATTGAACCCCCATTGAACCCCATTGAAACCCCATTGAACCCCCATTGAACCCCATTGAACCCCCATTGAACCCCCATTGAACCCCCATTGAATCCCCATTGAACCCCCATTGAACCCCCATTGAACCCCCATTGAACCCCATTGAACACCCATTGAACCCCCATTGAACCCCATTGAACCCCCATTGAACCCCCATTGAAACCCCATTGAACCCCCATTGAACCCCCATTGAACCCCTTTGAACCCCCATTGAACCCCCATTGAACCCCCATTGAACCCCCATTGAACCCCCATTGAACCCCATTGAACCCCATTGAACCCCCATTGAACCCCCATTGAACCCCCATTGAACCCCATTGAACCCCCATTGAACCCCATTGAACACCCATTGAACCCCCATTGAACCCCATTGAACCCCCATTGAACCCCATTGAACCCCTATTGAACCCCCATTGAACCCCCATTGAACCCCCATTGAACCCCCATTGAACCCCATTGAACCCCATTGAACCCCCATTGAACCCCATTGTACCCCCATTGAACCCCATTGAACCCCCATTGAAACCCCATTGAAACCCATTGAACCCCATTGAACCCCCATTGAACCCCATTGAACCCCCATTGAACCCCCATTGAACCCCCATTGAACCCCCATTGAACCCCATTGAACCCCATTGAACCCCCATTGAACCCCATTGAACCCCATTGAACCCCCATTGAACCCCCATTGAACCCCATTGAACCCCCATTGAACCCCATTGAACCCCCATTGAACCCCCATTGAACCCCATTGAACCCCCATTGAACCCCCATTGAACACCCATTGAACCCCCATTGAACCCCCATTGAACCCCCATTGAACACCCATTGAACACCCATTGAACCCCCATTGAACCCCATTGTACCCCCATTGAACCCCATTGAACCCCCATTGAAACCCCATTGAAACCCATTGAACCCCATTGAACCCTATTGAACCCCCATTGAACCCCCATTGGTGGGTATTGGGGTTCACGTGTCCCCCCCTTCCCATGCAGTACATGCTGCAGAGGACACAGGACCCTGATGAGAACGTGGCCCTGGAGGCCTGTGAGTTCTGGTTGACGTTGGCTGAACAGCCCATCTGCAAGGAGGTGTTGACCTCCCATCTGGTGCAGTGAGTGCTTAGGGCACCTACAGCTCACCCCATAGCGACCCCAGGACCCTCCTGACCCCTTTGTTCACCTGTTCCAGGCTTATCCCTATCCTGGTCAATGGGATGAAGTACTCGGAGATTGACATCATCCTGCTCAAGGTGTGGGGATGGGAATGGGGATGGGGATGGGAATGGGGATGGGGATGGGGATGGGGATGGGGAGGGGGATGGGGATGGGGATGGGGATGGGGATGGGATGGGGATGGGGATGGGGATGGGGATGGGATGGGGATGGGATGGGAATGGGATGGGAATGGGGATGGGGATGGGGATGGGGATGGGGATGGGAATGGGAATGGGGATGGGAATGGGGATGGGAATGGGGATGGGGATGGGAATGGGGATGGGGATGGGGATGGGAATGGGGATGGGGATGGGAATGGGAATGGGGATGGGAATGGGGATGGGGATGGGAATGGGGATGGGGATGGGAATGGGATGGGGATGGGGATGGGAATGGGGATAGGGATGGGGATGGGAATGGGAATGGGATGGGAATGGGGATGGGGATGGGATGGGGATGGGAATGGGGATGGGATGGGGATGGGAATGGGATGGGGATGGGGATGGGATGGGGATGGGAATGGGGATGGGAATGGGGATGGGAAGGGGAATGGGAATGGGAATGGGGATGGGGATGGGGAGGGGGATGGGATGGGATGGGGATGGGATGGGAATGGGGATGGGGATGGGAATGGGGATGGGGATGGGATGGGGATGGGGATGGGAATGGGAATGGGAAGGGGGATGGGAATGGGGAGGGGGGTCCTTCTATGCCTCATTGTGCTCTATGGGGCTGGATGGGGTTAAACTGGGAGTCTGGTTAAACTGGGAGTCCAGTTAAACTGGGAGTCCGGTTAAACTGGGAGTCCAGTTAAACTGGGAGTCCAGTTAAACTGGGAGTCCGGTTAAACTGGGAGTCCGGTTAAACTGGGAGTCTAGTTAAACTGGGAGTCTAGTTAAACTGGGAGTCTAGTTAAACTGGGAGTCCAGTTAAACTGGGAGTCTAGTTAAACTGGGAGTCCAGTTAAACTGGGAGTCCAGTTAAACTGGGAGTCTGGTTAAACTGGGAGTCCAGTTAAACTGGGAGTCCAGTTAAACTGGGAGTCTAGTTAAACTGGGAGTCCAGTTAAACTGGGAGTCCAGTTAAACTGGGAGTCCAGTTAAACTGGGAGTCTGGTTAAACTGGGAGCCCAGTTAAACTGGTCCAGCAGGACCCCTGGATGTGATGACAGCCTCAGAGCTGACACTGCTGATGGTTGTTGTGTTCGTACTGTCTGATCCATGGGGCTGAGCATCTATAGGGCTGGGCTGTGGGTTCCTGCCCCATTGATCCCCATTGGTGTCTATAGGGGGACGTGGAGGAGGACGAGGCCATTCCCGACAGTGAGCAGGACATCAAGCCCAGGTTCCATAAGTCCCGCACGGTCACATTGCAGCATGAGGAGGAGAGAGCTCAGGACCCAGAGGAGGCTGAGGATGAGGATGATGATGATACCTTGTCTGACTGGAACCTGAGTATGGGGATAGAGCAGCACCTATGGGGGATAACAGCTACATGGGGTGGGGATCTATGGGGTGGGATGGAGATCAATGGGGTGGGATGGAGATCAATGGGGTGGGATGAAGATCAATGGGGTGGGATGGAGATCAATGGGGTGGGATGGAGATCAATGGGGTGGAGATCAGTGGGATGGGATGGAGATCAATGGGGTGGGATGGAGCTCAATGGGGTGGGATGGAGATCAATGGGATGGGATGGAGATCAATGGGGTGGGATGGAGATCAATGGGGCGGGATGGAGATCAATGGGGTGGGATGGAGATCAATGGGGTGGGATGGAGATCAATGGGGTGGGATGGAGATCAATGCGATGGAGATCTATGGGGTGGGATGGAGATCAATGGGATGGAGCTCAATGGGATGGGATGGAGATCAATGGGGTGGGATGGAGATCAATGGGATGGAGCTCAATGGGATGGGATGGAGATCAATGGGGTGGGATGGAGATCAGTGGGATGGGATGAAGATCAATGGGATGGGATGGAGATCAATGGGGTGGGATGGAGATCAATGGGATGGGATGGAGCTCAATGGGATGGAGCTCTATGGGATGGGATGGAGATCAATGGGGTGGGATGGAGATCAATGGGGTGGGATGGAGCTCAATGGGGTGGGATGAAGATCAATGGGATGGAGCTCAATGGGGTGGGATGGAGCTCTATGGGGTGGGATGGAGCTCAATGGGATGGGATGAAGCTCTATGGGGTGGGATGGAGCTCTATGGGGTGGGATGGAGCTCAATGGGGTGGGATGGAGATCAATGAGGTGGGATGGAGATCAGTGGGATGGGATGAAGATCAATGGGATGGGATGGAGATCAATGGGGTGGGATGGAGATCAATGGGGTGGGATGGAGCTCAGTGGGGTGGGATGAAGCTCAATGGGGTGGGATGGAGCTCAATGGGGTGGGATGGAGCTCAGTGGGGTGGGATGGAGATCAATGGGGTGGGATGGAGATCAATGGGGTGGAGCTCAATGGGGTGGGATGAAGATCAATGGGATGGAGCTCAATAGGGTGGGATGAAGATCAATGGGATGGAGCTCAATGGGATGGGATGGAGCTCAATGGGATGGGATGGAGCTCAATGGGGTGGGATGGAGATCAATGGGGTGGGATGAAGATCAATGGGATGGAGCTCTATGGGGTGGGATGGAGATCAATGGGGTCGGATGAAGATCAATGGGATGGAGCCCAATGGGGTGGGATGAGCTCTATGGGGTGGGATGAGCTCAATGGGGTGGGATGAAGCTCTATGGGGTGGATCTCTATGGGGTGGGATTGGGGTTCTATGCGGTGGGCCTGACCTCCTGCCCCATAGGGAAGTGCTCGGCTGCTGCTCTGGATGTCCTGGCCAACGTGTTCCGGGAGGAGCTGCTCCCACATCTGCTCCCACTGCTCAAGGAGCTGCTTTTCCACCCGGAATGGGTCATCAAGGAGTCCGGGATCCTGGTGCTGGGAGCCATAGCTGAAGGTGGGTGATGGAGCCATGATGGGTGATGGAGCCATAGCTGAAGGTGGGTGATGGAGCCAGAGCTGAAGGTGGGTGATGGGTGATGGAGCCATAGCTGAAGGTGGGTGATGGGTGATGGAGCCATAGCTGAAGGTGGGTGATGGAGCCAGAGCTGAAGGTGGGTGATGGGTGATGGAGCCATAGCTGAAGGTGGGTGATGGAGCCAGAGCTGAAGGTGGGTGATGGGTGATGGAGCCATAGCTGAAGGTGGGTGATGGAGCCAGAGCTGAAGGTGGGTGATGGAGCCATGATGGGTGATGGAGCCATAGCTGAAGGTGGGTGATGGAGCCATGATGGGTGATGGAGCCATAGCTGAGGGTGGGTAATGGAGCCATAGCTGAAGGTGGGTGATGGAGCCAGAGCTGAAGGTGGGTGATGGAGCCATGATGGGTGATGGAGCCATGATGGGTGATGGAGCCATAGCTGAAGGTGGGTGATGGAGCCATGATGGGTGATGGAGCCATGATGGGTGATGGAGCCATAGCTGAAGGTGGGTGATGGAGCCATGATGGGTGATGGAGCCATAGCTGAAGGTGGGTGATGGAGCCAGAGCGGAAGGTGGGTGATGGAGCCAGAGCTGAAGGTGGGTGATGGAGCCAGAGCTGAAGGTGGGTGATGGAGCCAGAGCGGAAGGTGGGTGATGGAGCCATGATGGGTGATGGAGCCAGAGCGGAAGGTGGGTGATGGAGCCATGATGGGTGATGGAGCCATAGCTGAAGGTGGGTGATGGAGCCAGAGCTGAAGGTGGGTGATGGGTGCTCAGGGTGATGGGTGCTCAGGGTGCCCATAGCTGAAGGTGGATGCTGCACTCATGGCACTGGGTGTCATAGCCGATGATGGGTGTTGGTGTGTGTGACTGTACCGGTGCCCACAGGCTGTATGCAGGGGATGGTTCCCTACCTGATGATGGGTGTTGGTGTATGTCTGACTGTACTGGTACCCACAGGCTGTATGCAGGGGATGGTTCCTTACCTGATGATGGTTGTTGGTGTATGTCTGACTGTACCGGTACCCACAGGCTGTATGCAGGGGATGGTTCCATAGCCAATGATGGGTGTTGGTGTATGTCTGACTGTACCTGTACCCACAGGCTGTATGCAGGGGATGGTTCCTTACCTGATGATGGGTGTTGCTGTATGTCTGACTGTACCGGTACCCACAGGCTGTATGCAGGGGATGGTTCCTTACCTGATGATGGTTGTTGGTGTATGTCTGACTGTACCGGTACCCACAGGCTGTATGCAGGGGATGGTTCCATAGCCAATGATGGGTGTTGGTGTATGTCTGACTGTACCTGTACCCACAGGCTGTATGCAGGGGATGGTTCCTTACCTGATGATGGTTGTTGGTGTATGTCTGACTGTACCGGTACCCACAGGCTGTATGCAGGGGATGGTTCCATAGCCAATGATGGGTGTTGGTGTGTCTGACTGTACCGGTACTCACAGGCTGCATGCAGGGGATGGTTCCTTACCTGATGATGGGTGTTGGTGTATGTCTGACTGTACCTGTACCCACAGGCTGCATGCAGGGGATGGTTCCTTACCTGATGATGGGTGTTGGTGTATGTCTGACTGTACCTGTACCCACAGGCTGTATGCAGGGGATGGTTCCATAGCCAATGATGGGTGTTGGTGTGTCTGACTGTACCGGTACCCACAGGCTGTATGCAGGGGATGGTTCCTTACCTGATGATGGGTGTTGCTGTGTGTGACTGTACCGGTACCCACAGGCTGTATGCAGGGGATGGTTCCATAGCCAATGATGGTTGTTGGTGTGTGTGACTGTACCTGTACCCACAGGCTGTATGCAGGGGATGGTTCCATAGCCAATGATGGGTGTTGGTGTGTGTCTGACTGTACCTGTACCCACAGGCTGCATGCAGGGGATGGTTCCCTACCTCCCTGAGCTGATCCCACACCTGATCCGGTGTCTGGCTGACAAGAAGGCTCTGGTTCGCTCCATCGCCTGTTGGACCCTCAGCCGCTATGCTCATTGGGTTGTCAGCCAACCACCGGACATGTACCTGAAGCCTCTGATGACAGAGCTGCTCAAGCGCATCCTCGACAGCAACAAGCGGGTGCAGGAGGCTGCTTGCAGGTATTGGGGTGTTGGGGACACCCTTTGGGGTTGGGGTGTTGGGGGGGATGGGGTTGGAGGGTGATGAATGGGGCAGAGCAGGAGATAGGGGTTGAGTGGTCTGGAGATGGGAATGGGGATGGAGAAGGATCCAAGGGGACTTTAGGGCTGTTCCAATGGGACACAAGGAACCTGGAGAGGGACTTGGGATAAGGGATGGAGGAATGGGATGAAGAGGAAGAGATTTGGGATGAAGAGGAAGAGATTTGGGATGAGGACCAACACCTTTGAATGGGATGAATTAGGGTTAGAGCATCAGGATGAAGGTCTATGGGTCTGTGCAATGGGTTACATGGAGGTTGGGATGGAGCATCCCCAGCAGTGTTATGGGGTGACCCTGACCCTCCTCCTCCTCCTCCTCAGCGCCTTCGCCACCCTGGAGGAAGAGGCCTGCACGGAACTGGTCCCATACCTGAGCTTCATACTGGACACACTGGTCTTTGCCTTTGGCAAGTACCAGCACAAGAACCTGCTCATCCTCTATGATGCTATTGGCACCTTGGCTGACTCTGTGGGGCACCACCTGAACCAACCGGTATGGAGTGGGGTGTCCCATTGACCCCATTGGGGTACAGTGTGGGGTGTCCCATTCACCCCATTCACCCCATTGGGGTACAGTGTGGGGTGTCTCATTGACCCCATTCACCCCATTGGGGTATGGTGTGGGGTGTCCCATTCACCCCATTATGGTAGTGTGGGGTGTCCCATTGACCCTATTGGGGTACAGTGTGGGGTGTCCCATTGACCCCATTGTGGTGGTGTGGGGTGTCCCATTGACCCCATTGGGGTACAGTGTGGGGTGTCCCATTGACCCCATTGGGGTACAGTGTGGGGTGTCCCATTGACCCCATTGTGGTAGTGTGGGGTGTCCCATTCACCCCATTGGGGTACGGTGTGGGGTGTCCCATTGACCCCATTGTGGTAGTGTGGGGTGTCCCATTGACCCCATTGGGGTAGTGTGGGGTGTCCCATTGACCCCATTGGGGTACAGTGTGGGGTGTCCCATTCACCCCATTGACCCCACTGTGGTAGTGTGGGGTGTCCCATTGACCCCATTGTGGTAGTGCGGGGTGTCCCATTGACCCCATTGGGGTATGGTGTGGGGTGTCCCATTGACCCCACTGGGGTACAGTGTGGGGTGTCCCATTGACCCCACTGGGGTACAGTGTGGGGTGTCCATTGACCCCATTGGGGTAGTGTGGGGTGTCCCATTCACCCCATTGGGGTACAGTGTGGGGTGTCCCATTCACCCCATTGGGGTAGTGTGGGGTGTCCCATTGACCCCATTGGGGTAGTGTGGGGTGTCCCATTCACCCCATTGTGGTAGTGTGGGGTGTCCCATTGACCCCATTGTGGTAGTGTGGGGTGTCCCATTGACCCTATTGGGGTACAGTGTGGGGTGTCCCATTGACCCCATTGGGGTATGGTGTGGGGTGTCCCATTGACCCCAATGGGGTAGTGTGGGGTGTCCCATTGACCCCATTGGGGTATGGTGTGGGGTGTCCCATTGACCCCATTGGGGTACAGTGTGGGGTGTCCCATTGACCCCATTGGGGTATGGAGTGGGGTGTCCCATTGACCCCATTGGGGTAGTGTGGGGTGTCCCATTGACCCCATTGGGGTACAGTGTGGGGTGTCCCATTGACCCCATTGGGGTACACTGTGGGGTGTCCCATTGACCCCATTGGGGTACAGTGTGGGGTGTCCCATTGACCCCATTGGGGTACGGTGTGGGGTGTCCCATTGACCCCATTGGGGTAGTGTGGGATGTCCCATTAACCCCATTGGGGTATGGTGTGGGGTGTCCCATTGACCCCATTGGGGTACAGTGTGGGGTGTCCCATTGACCCCACTGGGGTAGTGTGGGGTGTCCCATTCACCCCATTATGTCCCTCCCCATAACCCAGACCTGGGACCTATGATGACAAATCCCAACAGACATTCGAATCCCGAAGTCTCAGTGTGGATCCCATTGCTCTGATGGTCCCTGTGGTTATGGGGGTGACATGGGGGGTTCCCCCATCCCGGACCCCATTCCCGGACCCCATTCCTGGACCCCATTCCCATACTGGGATCTCCCCATTAGGAATACATCCAGAAGCTGATGCCTCCTCTCATCCAGAAGTGGAACGAGCTCAAGGATGAAGACAAGGACCTGTTCCCATTACTGGAGGTGAACTGGGAGCCCCATAGGTCACCATATGGGACCTGCTCCCCCTCCCACCCCATAACCACCCTCCCCATCCCCTACAGTGCCTGTCCTCGGTGGCCACCGCCCTACAAAGTGGCTTCCTGCCCTATTGTGAGCCCGTCTACCAACGCTGTGTGACCCTGGTGCAGAAGACCCTGGCCCAAGCCATGGTGAGCTGGGTGCTGGGGCTGTTGTTGGGCTGTATCCCCCCCACCATGGGGTGACACTGGAGGACCTACACCCCCAGATGTACAACCAACACCCGGAGCAATACGAGGCCCCAGATAAGGACTTTATGATCGTGGCCCTGGACCTGCTCAGTGGCCTGGCTGAAGGTCTTGGTTGCCACGTGGAGCAGTTGGTGGCCAGGAGCAACATCATGACCCTGCTGTTCCAGTGCATGCAGGTAAATGGGGGGACCCCCTGACCCCATAACCATTGGGGTCCCCTATGGGGTCACCCATTGCCTGTGCCCCATAGGACACCATGCCCGAGGTGCGGCAGAGCTCCTTCGCCCTCCTGGGGGACCTGACCAAGGCTTGTTTCGTGCATGTCAAGCCCTGTATTGGTGGGTATGGGGCTGGAATGGGGGGGGGGGACCCCAAAGTGATGGGGGGAACCCAAAGTGATGGGGGGGACCCCAAAGTGATGGGGGGAACCCAAAGTGATGGGGGGAACCCAAAGTGATGGGGGAGACCCCAAAGAGATGGGGGGGAATGATGGGGGTGACCCCAAAGTGATGGGGGGGAACCCAAAGTGATGGGGGGGACACCAAAGTGATGGGGGGACCCCAAGATGATGGGGGAGACCCCAAAGAGATGGGGGGGAATGATGGGGGTGACCCCAAAGTGATGGGGGGGAATGATGGGGGTGACCCCAAAGTGATGGGGGGGAACCCAAAGTGATGGGGGGGACACCAAAGTGATGGGGGAACCCAAAGTGATGGGGGGAACCCAAGATGATGGGGGGGACCCCAAAGTGATGGGGGGAACCCCAAAATGATATGGGGGGGAACCCCAAAGTGATGGGGAGGGAACCACAAAGTGATGGGGGGAACCCCAAGATGATGGGGGGAACCCAAAGTGATGGGGGGGACCCCAAAATGATGGGGGGAACCCAAAGTGATGGGGGGGACCCCAAGATGATGGGGGGACCCCAAAGTGATGGGGGGGAGCCCAAAGTGATGGGGGGAACCCCAAAGTGATGGGGGGAACCCCAAAGTGATGGGGGAGAACCCAAAGTGAAGGGGGGACCCAAAGTGATGGGGGGGAACCCAAAGTGAAGGGGGGACCCAAAGTGATGGGGGGGAGCCCAAAGTGATGGGGGGAACCCCAAAGTGATGGGGGGAACCCCAAAGTGATGGGGGGACCCCAAAACGATGGGGGGACCCCAAAGTGATGGGGGGAACCCCAAAATGATGGGGGGGGACCACAAAGTGATGGGGGGACCCCAAAGTGATGGGGGGGACCCCAAGATGATGGGGGGGGGTCGCATTGAGTCTGTTCCCCCCCAGCTGAGTTCATGCCTATCTTGGGCACCAACCTGAACCCCGAGTTCATCTCTGTGTGCAACAATGCGACCTGGGCCATTGGGGAGATCTGTATGCAGATGGGTGAGTGCTTTGGACCCCATAGACCCCATAGACCCCCTAGACCCCCCATAGACCCCATAGACCCCTATAGACCCCCATAGAGCCCCATAGAACCCATAGACCCCCATAGACCCCCATAGACCCCCACAGACCCCCATAGACCCCCATAGACCCCCATAGACCCCTATAGACCCCATAGACCCCCATAGACACCACAGACCCCCATAGACCCCATAGACCCCCACAGACCCCCATAGACCCCCACAGACCCCCATAGACCCCCATAGACCCCCATAGACCCCCATAGACCCCTATAGACCCCTATAGACCCCTATAGACCCCATAGACCCCTATAGACCCCTATAGACCCCTATAGACCCCATAGACCCCCATAGACACCCATAGACCCCCACAGACCTCCATAGACCCCCATAGACCCCCATAGCCCCCCATAGACCCCCATAGACACCCATAGACCCCATAGACCCCCATAGACCCCCATAGACCCCCCATAGACACCCATAGACCCCCACAGACCCCCATAGACCCCCACAGACCCCCATAGACACCCATAGACACCCATAGACCCCCATAGACCCCCACAGACCCCCATAAACCCCCATAGACCCCTATAGACCCCTATAGACCCCATAGACCCCCATAGACCCCATAGACCCCCATAGACACCCATAGCCCCCCATAGACCCCCATAGACCCCCATAGACCCCATAGACCCCCATAGACCCCCATAGACCCCTATAGACCCCCATAGACCCCCATAGACCCCATAGACCCCCATAGACCCCCATAGACCCCCATAGACCCCTATAGACACCCATAGCCCCGCACAGACCCCCATAGACCCCATAGACACCCATAGACCCCATAGACCCCCATAGACCCCCATAGACCCTGTAGACCACCATAGACCCCATAGACCCCCATAGACCCCATAGACCCCCATAGACCCCATAGACCCCTATAGACCCCCATAGACCCCCCATAGACCCCCCATAGACCCCCATAGACCCCCCCAAAGCTCAGCTGTGCTCCCCAATCCTAATACCCCCCATTGATTGTAGGGGCAGAGATGCAGCCATATGTGCAGATGGTCCTCAACAACCTGGTGGAGATCATCAATCGCCCCAACACCCCCAAAACCCTATTAGAAAACACAGGTAAATGGGGGTACAGCATATAGGGGACCCCTATATGGGATCTGGGGGGGTGGGGGGGGCTCGTTCCCATACTGTACCCCCCAAACCCCCTCCTGTCCCCCTAGCCATCACCATAGGGCGCTTGGGCTTCGTGTGCCCGCAGGAGGTGGCCCCTATGCTGCAGCAGTTCATCCGGCCATGGTGAGTTATGGGGCCGGGTTTTGGGGTCCCCCCCATGTAATAGGGTGGCAGGTGTCAGTGAACCCCATTTCCTTCCATCCCAGGTGCACATCCCTAAGGAACATCCGGGATAATGAAGAGAAGGACTCAGCTTTCAGAGGCATCTGTGTGATGATTGGGGTCAACCCTGGGGGGGTCGTGCAGGTATATGGGGTTTGGGGTTATAATGGGGTATCCCATTATAAGGGGGTACCTATTATAAGGGGGTACCTATTATAAGGGGGTATCCCATTATAAGGGGTTATCCCATTATAAGGGGGTATCCCATTATAAGGGGGTACCTATTATAAGGGGGTATCCCATTATAAGGGGGTATCCCATTATAAGGGGGTATCCCATTATAAGGGGGTACCTATTATAAGGGGGTATCCCATTATAAGGGGGTATCCCATTATAAGGGGGTACCTATTATAAGGGTGTATCCCATTATAAGGGGGTATCCCATTATAAGGGGGTATCCCATTATAAAGGGTATCCCATTCTAAGGGGGTATCCCATTATAAGGGGGTATCCCATTATAAGGGGGTATCCCATTATAAGGGGTATCCCATTATAAGGGGTATCCCATTATAAGAGGGTATCCCATTATAAGGGGTTATCCCATTATAAGGGGTATCCCATTATAAGGGGTATCCCATTATAAGAGGGTATCCCATTATAAGGGGTTATCCCATTATAAGGGGGTATCCCATTATAAGGGAGTATCCCATTCTAAGGGGGTATCCCATTATAAGGGAGTATCCCATTATAAGGGGTTATCCCATTATAAGGGTGTATCCCATTATAAGGGGGTATCCCATTATAAGGGGGTATTCCATTATAAGGGGTAATCCCATTATAAGGGGGTATTCCATTATAAAGGGGTATCCCATTATAAGGGGGTATCCCATTATAAGGGTTATCCCATTATAACACTCCCCCCATTCAGGACTTCATCTTCTTCTGTGATGCTGTCGCATCCTGGATGAGCCCCAAAGACGACCTACGGGATATGTTCTATAAGGTCAGGAAGGGACATTATGGGGACCCCCCCCCAAAATGAGGGGTCCCCTTCCCCATCCCATATCCCATATCCCATATCCCATATCCCATCTCCAGATCCTTCATGGCTTCAAGGACCAGGTTGGGGATGAAAACTGGCAGCAGTTCTCGGAGCAGTTCCCACCTCTGCTCAAGGACAGACTTGCAGCTTTCTATGGGGTTTAAGCCAGGCTTAAGCATCGGGATCAGGTCCGGGGGTAACCACACAGGGGGTAAATGGGACCCTCTATGGGGTCAGACCCCCCCATTGAACCCCCTTTACCCCTTCCTATAGGTCGGGAAGCTGTTGGGACAGCAGATGGGAGCGGACGAGCCCCCAATGACCCGGGGATGGGTTTGGGGGTGCCCCACAGTGCACCCCAACCCCATGGGGGGGGGGGTCCCCCCATTGCTTTGACCCCCAGGGTGTGTGAAGGGGAAGGAAGGGATAGGGGGGTTGGGGGTGGGGGGGGGTCCCCCCTGGATAGGGAACCCCAAATCCCATAGGGGGGGGAGGGGAGAGTAAAAACAAGGGCGAATGGGTCCAAAATTGGGGATCCCCCCCCCCTTTAACCGTTGTAGGATGTCCCCTCCCCCCCCCCGCATGGTGCCTCCTCCCCCACCCCATCCTATAGAACATATAGAGCGGCCCCGAGGGGGGGGGGGGGGGGGGTAAGAAGTGGGGGGAGGGGGAGGGGCACCGGGGGGGGGGAGGGGTCATGTGACCTTCGTCGTGAGCCAATCGGTGCCACGTTTATTGTGGTTTCTTTGCCCGTTTTGGTTGTTTTCTACCGTTTACATTGGGGGGGGTTGGGGGGTCCCGAAGGGAGGGGGGGGGGAGGGGGGGGGGGGAGGGGAGTCACCCACCCCCCCTTATCCTGCTCGGTAAAGAGTCTGTTGTTGGGGGTCACGGATCCGGTGTCGTTTGTTATGGGGGGGAACGGGGGTTGGTACTGGTGGTACTGGTGTTGTTATGGGGACACACACACACACAGGGGTCGGTACCGGTGGTACCGGTGTTGTTATGGGGACACACACACACACGAGGGTCGGTACCGGTGGTACCGGTGTTGTTATGGACACACACACACACAAGGGTCGGTACCGGTGGTACCGGTGTTGTTATGGGGACACACACACACACATGGGGGTCGGTACCGGTGGTACCGGTGTTGTTATGGGGACACACACACACACAAGGGTCGGTACCGGTGGTACCGGTGTTGTTATGGGGACACACACACACACACAAGGGTCGGTACCGGTGGTACCGGTGTTGTTACGGGGACACACACACACACAGGGGTCGGTACCGGTGGTACCGGTGTTGTTATGGGGACACACACACACACACAAGGGTCGGTACCGGTGGTACCGGTGTTGTTATGGGGACACACACACACACACCAGGGTCGGTACCGGTGGTACTGGTGTTGTTATGGGGACACACACACACACACGAGGGTCGGTACCGGTGGTACCGGTGTTGTTATGGGGTCACACACACACCAGGGTCGGTACCGGTGGTACTGGTGTTGTTATGGGGACACACACACACACACACAAGGGTCGGTACCGGTGGTACTGGTGTTGTTATGGGGACACACACACACGAGGGTCGGTACCGGTGGTACCGGTGTTGTTATGGGGACACACACACACGAGGGTCGGTACCGGTGGTACTGGTGTTGTTATGGGGACACACACACACACAAGGGTCGGTACCGGTGGTACCGGTGTTGTTATGGGGACACACACACACAAGGGTCGGTACCGGTGGTACCGGTGTTGTTATGGGGACACACACACACACAAGGGTCGGTACCGGTGGTACCGGTGTTGTTATGGGGACACACACACACACACGAGGGTCGGTACCGGTGGTACCGGTGTTGTTATGGGGACACACACACACGGGGGTCGGTACCGGTGGTACCGGTGTTGTTATGGGGACACACACACAAGGGTCGGTACCGGTGGTACCGGTGTTGTTATGGGGACACACACAAGGGTCGGTACCGGTGGTACCGGTGTTGTTATGGGGACACACACAAGGGTCGGTACTGGTGGTACTGGTGTTGTTATGGGGACACACACACAGGGGTCGGTACCGGTGGTACCGGTGTTGTTATGGGGACACACACACACAAGGGTCGGTACCGGTGGTACCGGTGTTGTTATGGGGACACACACACACACAGGGGTCGGTACCGGTGGTACTGGTGTTGTTATGGGGACACACACACACACACAAGGGTCGGTACCGGTGGTACCGGTGTTGTTATGGGGACACACACACACACAAGGGTCGGTACCGGTGGTACCGGTGTTGTTATGGGGACACACACACACACACAAGGGTCGGTACCGGTGGTACTGGTGTTGTTATGGGGACACACACACACACAAGGGTCGGTACCGGTGGTACCGGTGTTGTTATGGGGACACACACACACACACAAGGGTCGGTACCGGTGGTACCGGTGTTGTTATGGGGACACACACACACACAAGGGTCGGTACCGGTGGTACTGGTGTTGTTATGGGGACACACACACACGCGAGGGTCGGTACCGGTGGTACTGGTGTTGTTATGGGGTCACACACACACACACACGAGGGTCGGTACCGGTGGTACCGGTGTTGTTATGGGGACACACACACACACACAAGGGTCGGTACCGGTGGTACCGGTGTTGTTATGGGGACACACACAAGGGTCGGTACCGGTGGTACTGGTGTTGTTATGGGGACACACACACACACACACACGGGTCGGTACCGGTGGTACTGGTGTTGTTATGGGGACACACACACACACACACAGGGGTCGGTACCGGAGCTCCGGTCTCCACACGTGTGTACGTGCGGTCGCCGCTGGATGACGTCACACGGAGCGTGCACGCTCATTGGTCGACGTGACTGTTGGGAGGCGGTACCGGAAGTGGGACTGACGGTGGCCGTGGAGACGGGGACGCGACGGGGACCGGTATCGGGACGGGACCGGAACCGGAAGCGGAGGGGGGGGGGTGGGAGGGGTTGCGGTGTCGGACCGAGGGGAGGGGGTTCCGGTACCGGGTCAGTGTTGTCCTTAACGGGAGCTCAACGGTCGGGACGGGTCTGGTTGTTACCGGACACTGCTTGAGGCCTCCCGCGGCCATGGAGGAGCCGGTGGAGGACCCCGGACCTCCGGTTCCGGTTCCGGTGGTTCCGGTTCCGGTGGTTCCGGTTCCGGTGGTTCCGGTGGTTCCGGTTCCGGTGGTGCCGGTTCCGGAGTTACCGGTTACCGGACACCGCTCGAGGCCCCCGTCGGTCACGGACGGTCCGGTAGAGGACCCCGGCCCCTCGGTACCGGTTCCGGTGTCCACGGTTCCGGTGTCGGTTCCGGTTCCGGTGTCTCCGGTTCCTGTATCCCCGGTTCCGGAGTCTCCGGTGTCAGTTCCGGTTCCGGTGTCTCCGGTTCCGGTTCCTGTGTCTCCGGTGTCTTCGGTATCTCCGGTTCCGGTGTCGGTGTCAGTTCCGGTTCCGCTGTCTCCAGTTCCGGTTCCGGTGTCAGTTCCGGTATCTCCGGTTCCGGTGTCAGTTCCGGTTCCGGTGTCCCCGGTTCCGGTTCCGGTGTCCCCGGTTCCGGTGTCTCCGGTTCCAGTGTCTGTTCCGGTGTCCCCGGTTCCGGTTCCGGTGTCAGTTCCGGTGTCTCCAGTTCCGGTTCCGGTGTCCCCGGTTCCGGTGTCAGTTCCGGTTCCGGTGTCTCCAGTTCCGGTTCCGGTGTCTGTTCCGGTGTCCCCGGTTCCGGTTCCGGTGTCAGTTCCGGTGTCTCCAGTTCCGGTGCCGGTGTCGCCGGTTCCGGTGTCCCCAGTTCCGGTTCCGGTGTCTCCGGTTCCGGTTCCGGTGTCTCCGGTTCCGGTGTCTCCGGTTCCGGTTCCGGTGTCTCCGGTTCCGGTGTCTCCGGTTCCGGTTCCGGTGTCGCCGGTTCCGGTGTCAGTTCCGGTGTCCCCAGTTCCGGTTCCGGTGTCCCCGGTTCCGGTGTCCCCAGTTCCGGTTCCGGTGTCTCCAGTTCCGGTATCTCCGGTTCCGGTGTCTCCAGTTCCGGTGTCTCCAGTTCCGGTTCCGGTGTCTCCAGTTCCGGTTCCGGTGTCCCCGGTTCCGGTTCCGGTGTCGCTGCTGTCCCTCCCCCCCGAGCTCCTGCTCCGGATTGGTTCGTTCCTCAGCGCTCGGTTCCTACGGGAAGTTCTTCCTCACGTGTGCCGGAAGTTCCGGTTCCTCTTCCGGGACTGGGTCACGTGGAGGCTCCGCCTGCTCCGCAGCGCCCGAGGCCGGTTTCCGGTCCTGGAAGGTGAGACCGGAACCGGAAGTGACGTATACACCCTATGGGTGTGGGGCTGACCCATATACACCCTATAGATGTGGGGCTGACCCATATACACCCCATAGATGTGGGGCTGACACATACACCCCATAGATGTGGGGCTGACACATACACCCCATAGATGTGGGGCTGACCCATATACACCCCATAGATGTGGGGCTGACACATATACACCCCATAGATGTGGGGCTGACCCATATCCACCCCATAGATGTGGGGCTGACACACACACCCCATAGATGTGGGGCTGACACACACACCCCATAGATGTGGGGCTGACCCATATACACCCCATAGATGTGGGGCTGACCCATATACACCCCATAGATGTGGGGCTGACCCATATCCACCCCATAGATGTGGGGCTGACACACACACCCCATAGATGTGGGGCTGACACACACACCCCATAGATGTGGGGCTGACACATACACCCCATAGATGTGGGGCTGACACATACACCCCATAGATGTGGGGCTGACCCATATACACCCCATAGATGTGGGGCTGACACATATACACCCCATAGATGTGGGGCTGACCCATATACACCCCATAGATGTGGGGCTGACCCATATCCACCCCATAGATGTGGGGCTGACACATACACCCCATAGATGTGGGGCTGACCCACATACACCCTATAGATGTGGGGCTGACCCACATACACCCTATAGATGTGGGGCTGACACATACACCCCATAGATGTGGGGCTGACACATATACACCCCATAGATGTGGGGCTGACACATACACCCCATAGGTGTGGGGCTGACACACACACCCCATAGATGTGGGGCTGACACATACACCCCATAGATGTGGGGCTGACACATACACCCCATAGATGTGGGGCTGACCCATATCCACCCCATAGATGTGGGGCTGACACATACACCCCATAGATGTGGGTCTCTCCTCTCTCCCCATAGACGAGGGCTATGACTGGTCGGCTGCATGTGTGGAGCTGGAGGAGCATCTGCAGCACTGGGAGGGCAATGGGGCCTCAATGGAACACTTCTCATTGGCCGAGGGGCACTTTGCATCCGTGGACACTGTCCTACTGCTGCAGGTACAGGGATCTATGGGGTCAATGGGATCAATGGGATCAATGGGGTCAATGGGATCAATGGGGTCAATGGGGTCAATGGGATCAATGGGGTCAATGGGATCAATGGGATCAATGGGTCAATGGGGTCAATGGGATCAATGGGATCAATGGGGTCAATGGGTTCAATGGGATCAATGGCATCAATGGGATCAATGGGATCAATGGGGTCAATGGGATCAATGGGTCAATGGGATCAATGGGATCAATGGGATCAGTGTGTTCAATGGGGTCAATGGGATCAATGGGATCAATGGGATCAGTGTGTTCAATGGGGTCAATGGGATCAATGGGATCAATGGGGTCAATGGGATCTATGGGGTCAATGGGGTCAATGGGATCAATGGTGTCAATGGGATCAATGGGATCAATGGGATCAGTGTGTTCAATGGGGTCAATGGGATCAATGGGATCAATGGGGTCAATGGGATCTATGGGGTCAATGGGGTCAATGGGATCAATGGTGTCAATGGGATCAATGGGATCAATGGGATCAGTGTGTTCAATGGGGTCAATGGGATCAATGGGGTCAATGGGATCAATGGTGTCAATGGGGTCAATGGGATCAATGGGATCAATGGGGTCAATGGGATCTATGGGGTCAATGGGGTCAATGGGATCAATGGTGTCAATGGGGTCAATGGGATATCAGGATCACTCACTAGGTGCCCCTGTCTCCTTAAGCATTCCTATAGGCCACAGCCAGTCTATAGGATGTGCTATGGACCAGGATGTGTGTCCCCATCTCCCTGTGTTATAGGGCGGCCGTGTGTGTGTCTCTGGGGCTCGCGACCGTAATGTCAATGTATGGGACCTACAGCAGCTCGGCCGTCCCCATAGCAACGTCCTGGTGAAGACCCTGGGCACCGAGCGCACCGGGACCCACAAGGTGGGGGCACGGCCATAATAACCCCCCTATAGCCCTATATGGCCCTATAGCATCATTGGGGGTCCTAAAGGGGCTGTGGGTCATGTATGGGGTTGGGTGTGGGGGAATGAATGGGTTCAGAGAGACTGAATCACTGCCCCATTGATGCCCCATTGCTGCCCCATTGATGCCCCATTGTGCCCCATTGTGCCCCATTGATGCCCCATTGTGCCCCATTGATGCCCCATTGTGCCCCATCCCTGCCCCATTGCTGCCCCATTGTGCCCCATCCCTGCCCCATCCCTGCCCCATTGCTGCCCCATTGCTGCCCCATTGCTGCCCCATTGCTGCCCCATTGATGCCCCATTACTGCCCCATTGCTGCCCCATTGCTGCCCCATCCCTGCCCCATCCCTGCCCCATTGTGCTCCATTACTGCCCCATTACTGCCCCATTGCTGCCCCATCCCATCCCCATCCCTGCCCCATAGCTGCCCCATCGCTGCCCCATCCCTGCCCCATTCCTGCCCTATCCCATCCCCATCCCTGCCCCATTGCTGCCCCATTGCTGCCCCATAGCTGCCCCATTGCTGCCCCATCCCTGCCCCATAGCTGCCCCATCCCTGCCCCATTGCTGCCCCATTGCTGCCCCATTGCTGCCCCATTGTGCCCCATTGCTGCCCCATTGTGCCCCATTGTGCCCCATTGTGCCCCATTGCTGCCCCATTGATGCCCCATCCCTTCCCCATCCCTGCCCCATTGCTGCCCCATTGCTGCCCCATCCCTGCCCCATTGATGCCCCATTGCTGCCCCATCCCTGTCCCATTCCTGCCCCATTGCTGCCCCATTGCTGCCCCATCGCTGCCCCATCCCTGCCCCATCCCTGCCCCATTGCTGCCCCATTGATGCCCCATCCCATCCCCCATCCCTGCCCCATCCCTGCCCCATTGCTGCCCCATTGCTGCCCCATCGCTGCCCCATCCCTGCCCCATTGATGCCCCATTGATGCCCCATTGCTGCCCCATTGATGCCCCATCCCTGCCCCATCCCTGCCCCATTGCTGCCCCATTGCTGCCCCATTGATGCCCCATAGCTGCCCCATTGCTGCCCCATCCCTGCCCCATTGCTGCTCCATTGATGCCCCATCCCTGCCCCATCCCTGCCCCATTGTGCCCCATTGTGCCCCATCCCTGCCCCATTGCTGCCCCACTGAGCCCCATTGATGCCCCATTGTGACCCACAGCTGCCCCATCCCTGCCCCATAGCTGCCCCATCCCTGCCCCATTGCTGCCCCATTGCAGTGTAAGTTATCCCTGTTCCCATCCCATCCCATCACTGCCCCATCCCTGCCCCATCCCTGCCCCATCCCTGCCCCATCCATCCCCCATCCCTGCCCCATTACTGCCCCATTGCTGCCCCATTGCTGCCCCATCCCTGCCCCATTGCTGCCCCATTGCTGCCCCATTGTGCCCCATTGTGCCCCATTGTGCCCCATTGTGCCCCATTGCTGCCCCATTGCTGCCCCATCCCTTCCCCATCCCTTCCCCATACCTGCCCCATCCCTGCCCCATCCCTGCCCCATCCCTGCCCCATCCCTTCCCCATTGCTGCCCCATTGATGCCCCATCCCTTCCCCATTGCTGCCCCATTGCTGCCCCATCCCTGCCCCATTGCTGCCCCATTGTGCCCCATTGATGCCCCATTGATGCCCTATCCCTGCCCCATCACTGCCCCATTGCTGCCCCACTGCTGCACCATTGCTGCCCCATCCCTGCCCCATTGCTGCCCCATTGTGCCCCATTGCTGCCCCATCCCTGCCCCATCCATCCCCCATCCCTGCCCCATCCCTGCCCCATAGCTGCCCCATAGCTGCCCCATTGCAGTGTAAGTTACCCCTGTTCCCATCCCTGCCCCATTGCTGCCCCATCCATCCCCCATCCCTGCCCCATAGCTGCCCCATTGCACTGTAAGTTACCCCTGTTCCCATTGCTGCCTCCCCAGGGCTGGGTCTGGTGCTTGGCCTCCCAAGGCAGCAGAGTCTGCTCAGGGTTAGCTGCCCCATCCCTGCCCCATTGATGCCCCATTGTGCCCCATTGCTGCCCCATCCCTGCCCCATTGCTGCCCCATTGATACCCCATCCCTGCCCCATTGCTGCCCCATAGCTGCCCCATTGATGCCCCATCCCTGCCCCATCCCTGCCCCATCCATCCCCTATCCCTGCCCCATAGCTGCCCCATAGCTGCCCCATAGCTGCCCCATAGCAGTGTAAGTTACCCCCCCAGGGCTGGGTCTGGTGCTTGGCCTCCCAAGGCAGCAGAGTCTGCTCAGGCTCATGGGACAGCTCAGTCAAACTCTGGGACCTGGATGCAGAGGGGCAACAATGTGGGGAGATCAGGTAATACCCCTGGGGGGGCAGTTATGGGGTGTGGGGGCAGTTATGGGGTGTGGGGGGGGCAGTTATGGGGTGGGGGGGGCAGTTATGGGGTGGGGGGCAGTTATGGGGTGTGGGGGGGGCAGTTATGGGGTCGGGGGGGTCAGTTATGGGGTGGGGTGGGCAGTTATGGGGTCGGGGGGGCAGTTATGGGGTGTGGGGGGGGCAGTTATGGGGTCGGGGGGGTCAGTTATGGGGTGGGGGGGTCAGTTATGGGGTGGGGGGGGCAGTTATGGGGTGGGGGGGCAGTTATGGGGTGGGGGGGGCAGTTATGGGGGGGCAGTTATGGGGTCGGGGGGGCAGTTATGGGGTGGGGGGGCAGTTATGGGGTCGGGGGGGTAGATATGGGGTGGGGGGGGCAGTTATGGGGTGGGGGGGCAGTTATGGGGTCGGGGGGGGCAGTTATGGGGTGGGGGGGCAGTTATGGGGTCGGGGGGGGCAGTTATGGGGTGTGGGGGGCAGTTATAGGGTGTGGGGGGGGGCAGTTATGGGGTCGGGGGGGCAGTTATGGGGTGTTGGGGGCAGTTATGGGGTGGGGGGCAGTTATGGGGTGGGGGGGGCAGTTATGGGGTCGGGGGGGGCAGTTATGGGGTGGGGGGGGCAGTTATGGGGTCGGGGGGGGCAGTTATGGGGCAGATGCTCCCACCCCATTCATTGCTATAGGGAGAAAGCTGCTGTCCTGTGCTTGTCCTATGGCCCCAATGTCCTCATCACTGGCACCTTCAATAGGACCATAACCATCTATGACCTGCGAGGTTGGTGCTGGCAGGACTTGGGGGGCAGGATGGGATCTATGGGTCCCGGCTCACCCCCCATGTGCTCTGCAGTGGGGCAGCCCCATATGTGCAGCTATAGGCCCCATAGCAGCGCGGTCCTGGCGCTGGTGGCGGATGAGGAGCTCATCCTATCGGGGAGTGAGGACAAGACACTTGTGGTCTATGATCGACGCATGGCCAAGGTCCTACAGCGGATACAGGTGGGTCCAGACCCATAGATCTATGGGGCAAGGGTCCTACAGAGGCTACAGGTGGGTCCTGACCCATAGATCTATGGGACAAGGGTCCTACAGAGACTACAGGTGGGTCCTGACCCATAGATCTATGGGGCAAGGGTCCTACAGCGGATACAGGTGGGTCCAGACCCATAGATCTATGGGGCAGGGTCCTACAGTGGATACAGGTGGGTCCTGACCCATAGATCTATGGGGCCAAGGTCCTACAGCGGATACAGGTGGGTCCTGACCCATAGATCTATGGGGCAAGGGTCCTACAGAGGCTACAGGTGGGTCCTGACCCATAGATCTATGGGGCAAGGGTCCTACAGAAGCTACAGGTGGGTCCTGACCCATAGATCTATGGGGCAAGGGTCCTACAATGACTACAGGTGGGTCCTGACCCCATAGATCTATGGGGCAGGGTCCTACAGCAGATACAGGTGGGTCCAGACCCATAGATCTATGGGGCAGGGTCCTACAGCAGATACAGGTGGGTCCAGACCCATAGATCTATGGGGCAGGGTCCTACAGCGGATACAGGTGGGTCCTGACCCCATAGATCTATGGGGCAGGGTCCTACAGCAGATACAGGTGGGTCCTGACCCATAGATCTATGGGGCAGGGTCCTACAATGGCTACAGGTGGGTCCTGACCCATAGATCTATGGGGCCAAGGTCCTACAGCGGATACAGGTGGGTCCTGACCCATAGATCTATGGGGCAAGGGTCCTACAGCGGATACAGGTGGGTCCTGACCCATAGATCTATGGGGCAAGGGTTCTACAGCGGATACAGGTGGGTCCTGACCCATAGATCTATGGGGCAAGGGTCCTACAGAGGCTACAGGTGGGTCCTGACCCCATAAATCTATGGGGCAAGGGTCCTACAGAGGCTACAGGTGGGTCCTGACCCATAGATCTATGGGGCAAGGGTCCTACAGCGGATACAGGTGGGTCCTGACCCATAGATCTATGGGGCAAGGGTCCTACAGCGGATACAGGTGGGTCCTGACCCATAGATCTATGGGGCAAGGGTCCTACAGTGACTACAGGTGGGTCCTGACCCATAGATCTATGGGGCAAGGGTCCTACAGTGACTACAGGTGGGTCCTGACCCATAGATCTATGGGGCAAGGGTCCTACAGTGACCAGAGGTGGGTCCTGACCCATAGATCTATGGGGCAAGGGTCCTACAGCAGATACAGGTGGGTCCTGACCCATAGATCTATGGGGCAAGGGTCCTACAGTGGATACAGGTGGGTCCTGACCCATAGATCTATGGGGCAGGGTCCTACAGCGGATACAGGTGGGTCCTGACCCATAGATCTATGGGGCAGGGTCCTACAGTGGATACAGGTGGGTCCAGACCCATAGATCTATGGGGCAAGGGTCCTACAGTGGATACAGGTGGGTCCTGACCCATAGATCTATGGGGCAAGGGTCCTACAGAGACTACAGGTGGGTCCTGACCCCATAGATCTATGGGGCAGGGTCCTACAGAGACTACAGGTGGGTCCTGACCCCATAGATCTATGGGGCAAGGGTCCTACAGAGGCTACAGGTGGGTCCAGACCCCATAGATCTATAGGGCAAGGCCCTTAGCACCAGTTCCCATTAAGGCCATGGGGTGTGTGGGGCAGCACTAGCCCCATATACCCTCTGTACCCATTGACCCCATAGCTGGAGACCTATTTGCTGTCCATGTCCTACAATGGGGCCGAGCTCTGGGCTGGGGACAACCGAGGTCGTGTCTATGTCTTTGGGGCCAGATCCGGAACCTTCCATCCCATACAGGTAGGACCCTATAGAGGGATATGGGGAACAAGGGGGTAACCTGAGCAATGACATCCCAGTGTCCTATGGGATTCCCTATGGGAGACCCTCTGTGTCCTATGGGATCCCTATGGGAGACCCTCTGTGCCCTATGGGATCCCTATGGAACAGCCTCTGTGTCCTATGGGATCCCTATGGGAGACCCTCTGTGCCCTATGGGATCCCTATGGGACACCCTCAGTACCCTATGGGATCCCTATGGGACACCCTCTGTGCCCTATGGGATCCCTATGGGACACCCCCTGTGTCCTATGGGATCCCTATGGGACACCCTCTGTGCCCTATGGGATCCCTATGGGACACTCTCTGTGCCCTATGGGATCCCTATGGGACACCCCCTGTGCCCTATGGGATCCCTATGGGACACCCCCTGTGTCCTATGGGATCCCTATGGGACACCCTCTGTGCCCTATGGGATCCCTATGGGAGACCCTCTGTGTCCTATGGGATCCCTATGGGACAGCCTCTGTGTCCTATGGGATCCCTATGGGACAGCCTCTGTGTCCTATGGGATCCCTATGGGAGACCCTCAGTGTCCTATGGGATTCCCTATGGGAGACCCTCTGTGTCCTATGGGATTCCCTATGGGAGACCCTCTGTGTCCTATGGGATCCCTATGGGACACCCCCTGTGCCCTATGGGATCCCTATGGGAGAGGGTCAGTGTCCTATGGGATGCCTATGGGACACCCTCTGTGCCCTATGGGATCCCTATGGGACACCCTCTGTGCCCTATGGGATCCCTATGGGACACCCCCTGTGCCCTATGGGATCCCTATGGGACACCCTCAGTGCCCTATGGGATCCCTATGGGACTCTGTGCCCTATGGGATCCCTATGGGACACCCCCTGTGCCCTATGGGATCCCTATGGGACACCCCCTGTGCCCTATGGGATCCCTATGGGACACCCCCTGTGCCCTATGGGATCCCTATGGGACTCTGTGCCCTATGGGATCCCTATGGGACACCCCCTGTGCCCTATGGGATCCCTATGGGACTCTGTGCCCTATGGGATCCCTATGGGACACCCTCTGTGCCCTATGGGATCCCTATGGGACACCCTGTGCCCTATGGGATCCCTATGGGACACCCCCTGTGCCCTATGGGATTCCCTATGGGACACCCTCTGTGCCCTATGGGATCCCTATGGGACACCCTGTGCCCTATGGGATCCCTATGGGACACCCTGTGCCCTATGGGATCCCTATGGGACTCTGTGCCCTATGGGATCCCTATAGGACACCCCATATACCCTATACCTGCAGTACTATGATGTGGGTCACCGCCTGCAGATCACAGGTCTATGGCACTCACTGGGTTCCCTTTACACCACATCCACCGACAGGTCCCTGAGGGTGAGTCCCCCTATACCCACCATGGATCTATGGGGCCTGCCCCACACGTGTGGGGCTGGAGCTGCTCAATGGGTGTCTGTTGTAGGTCCATGTCCCCACGGATCCTCCTCGAACCATCTGCTCCTGGACACAGGATGATGTCCTCAATGGGGTGAGGATGCTCTGTGGGTCCCTGTGCTGCGCTATGGGGCTGGGGCTGCTATGGGGCTGGAGGCTGCTATGGGGCTGGGGGCTGCTATGGGGCTGGGGGCTGCTATGGGGCTGGAGGCTGCTGTGGGGCTGGAGGCTGCTATGGGGCTGGGGGCTGCTATGGGGCTAGAGGATGCTATGGGGCTGGGGGCTGCTATGGGGCTGGATGGTGCTATGGGGCTGGAGGCTGCTATGGGGCTGGGGGCTGCTATGGGGCTGGATGGTGCT
Organism: Melopsittacus undulatus; assembly: GCF_012275295.1. NCBI lineage: Eukaryota > Metazoa > Chordata > Aves > Psittaciformes > Psittaculidae > Melopsittacus > Melopsittacus undulatus. Next base: position 481,534 of record NC_047549.1, on the reverse strand, counting down.
ATGGGGCTGGAGGCTGCTATGGGGCTGGAGGATGCTATGGGGCTGGGGGCTGCTATGGGGCTGGAGGCTGCTATGGGGCTGGAGGCTGCTGTGGGGCTGGGGGCTGCTGTGGGGCTGGGGGCTGCTATGGGGCTGGGGGCTGCTATGGGGCTGGAGGCTGCTATGGGGCTGGGGGCTGCTATGGGGCTGGAGGCTGCTATGGGGCTGGGGGCTGCTATGGGGCTGGGGCTGCTATGGGGCTGGGGGCTGCTATGGGGCTGGATGGTGCTATGGGGCTGGAGGCTGCTATGGGGCTGGAGGCTGCTATGGGGCTGGGGGCTGCTATGGGGCTGGATGGTGCTATGGGGCTGGAGGCTGCTATGGGGCTGGGGGCTGCTATGGGGCTGGAGGCTGCTATGGGGCTGGGGGCTGCTATGGGGCTGGATGGTGCTATGGGGCTGGAGGCTGCTATGGGGCTGGGGGCTGCTATGGGGCTGGATGGTGCTATGGGGCTGGAGGCTGCTATGGGGCTGGGGGCTGCTATGGGGCTGGAGGCTGCTATGGGGCTGGGGGCTGCTATGGGGCTGGATGGTGCTATGGGGCTGTGGGCTGCTATGGGGCTGGAGGCTGCTATGGGGCTGGGGCCTGCTATGGGGCTGGATGGTGCTATGGGGCTGGAGGCTGCTATGGGGCTGGGGGCTGCTGTGGGGCTGGGGGCTGCTATGGGGCTGGATGGTGCTATGGGGCTGGGGGCTGCTATGGGGCTGGAGGCTGCTATGGGGCTGGGGGCTGCTATGGGGCTGGATGGTGCTATGGGGCTGGGGGCTGCTATGGGGCTGGAGGATGCTATGGGGCTGGGGGCTGCTATGGGGCTGGAGGCTGCTATGGGGCTGGAGGCTGCTATGGGGCTGGGGGCTGCTATGGGGCTGGATGGTGCTATGGGGCTGGAGGCTGCTATGGGGCTGGGGGCTGCTATGGGGCTGGAGGCTGCTATGGGGCTGGGGGCTGCTATGGGGCTGGAGGATGCTATGGGGCTGGGGGCTGCTATGGGGCTGGAGGCTGCTATGGGGCTGGAGGCTGCTGTGGGGCTGGGGGCTGCTGTGGGGCTGGGGGCTGCTATGGGGCTGGGGGCTGCTATGGGGCTGGAGGCTGCTATGGGGCTGGGGGCTGCTATGGGGCTGGAGGCTGCTATGGGGCTGGGGGCTGCTATGGGGCTGGATGGTGCTATGGGGCTGGAGGCTGCTATGGGGCTGGGGGCTGCTATGGGGCTGGAGGCTGCTATGGGGCTGGGGGCTGCTATGGGGCTGGATGGTGCTATGGGGCTGGAGGCTGCTATGGGGCTGGGGGCTGCTATGGGGCTGGATGGTGCTATGGGGCTGGAGGCTGCTATGGGGCTGGGGGCTGCTATGGGGCTGGAGGCTGCTATGGGGCTGTGGGCTGCTATGGGGCTGGAGGCTGCTATGGGGCTGGGGGCTGCTGTGGGGCTGGATGGTGCTATGGGGCTGGGGGCTGCTATGGGGCTGGAGGCTGCTGTGGGGCTGGAGGCTGCTATGGGGCTGGGGGCTGCTATGGGGCTGGGGGCTGCTGTGGGGCTGGGGGATGCTATGGGGCTGGGGGCTGCTATGGGGCTGGGGGCTGCTATGGGGCTGGATGGTGCTATGGGGCTGGATGGTGCTATGGGGCTGTGGGCTGCTATGGGGCTGGAGGCTGCTATGGGGCTGGGGGCTGCTATGGGGCTGGATGGTGCTATGGGGCTGGGGGCTGCTATGGGGCTGGGGGCTGCTGTGGGGCTGGAGGCTGCTATGGGGCTGGAGGATGCTATGGGGCTGGAGGCTGCTATGGGGCTGGATGGTGCTGTGGGGCTGGATGGTGCTATGGGGCTGGAGGCTGCTATGGGGCTGGAGGATGCTATGGGGCTGGAGGCTGCTATGGGGCTGGAGGCTGCTATGGGGCTGGGGGCTGCTATGGGGCTGGAGGCTGCTATGGGGCTGGGGGCTGCTATGGGGCTGGAGGCTGCTATGGGGCTGGGGGCTGCTATGGGGCTGGAGGCTGCTATGGGGCTGGGGGCTGCTATGGGGCTGGAGGCTGCTATGGGGCTGGGGGCTGCTATGGGGCTGGAGGCTGCTATGGGGCTGGATGGTGCTATGGGGCTGGGGGCTGCTATGGGGCTGGAGGCTGCTATGGGGCTGGAGGCTGCTATGGGGCTGGGGGCTGCTATGGGGCTGGGGGCTGCTATGGGGCTGGATGGTGCTATGGGGTCTGGGGGCTGCTATGGGGCTGGAGGATGCTATGGGGCTGGGGGCTGCTATGGGGCTGGGGGCTGCTATGGGGCAGTGACCCCCAAGTAGTGTCCCCCAAGCTGTGCCCCCCAAGCCCTATGGGGCAGAGCCCCCCAAGCACTATGGGGCTGTGCCCCCCAAGCACTATGGGGCAGTGCCCCCCAAGTACTGCCCCCCAAGTACTGCCCCCCAAGTAGTGCCCCCCCAGCCCTATGGGGCAGAGCCCCCTAAGTAGTTCCCTTCTCTCCCCCCAGCTCAGTGTGGATGGGGACGTGGTGGCTGCAGCCTCAGGTGGCCTCACTGTGGAGGTCTGGAGGCTGCGGCCTTGAGGCTGCGACCGTCACACTGCCTCCAATGGGGGACGGGAGAGTCCAAATGGGGTTCGGGAGGGTCCAAACTGGGATCGGGAGAGTCCAAACTGGGATCGGGGGGGGTCAAACTGGGATCGGGAGAGTCCAAACTGGGTTCGGAAGAGTCCAAACTGGTTCGGGAGGGTCCAAACTGGGTTCGGGGGAGTCCAAACTGGGTTCGGGAGGGTCCAAACTGGTTCGGGGGAGTCCAAACTGGGTTCGGGAGGGTCCAAACTGGGATCGGGAGGGTCCAAACTGGGATCGGAAGAGTCCAAACTGGGTTCGGGGGAGTCCAAACTGGGATCGGGAGGGTCCAAACTGGGATCGGGGGGGGTCAAACTGGGATCGGGAGAGTCCAAACTGGGTTCGGAAGAGTCCAAACTGGTTCGGGAGGGTCCAAACTGGGTTCGGGGGAGTCCAAACTGGGTTCGGGAGGGTCCAAACTGGTTCGGGGGAGTCCAAACTGGGTTCGGGAGGGTCCAAACTGGTTCGGGAGAGTCCAAACTGGTTTGGGAGGGTCCAAACTGGGTTCGGGGGAGTCCAAACTGGGTTCGGGAGGGTCCAAACTGGGATCGGAAGAGTCCAAACTGGGTTCGGGGGAGTCCAAACTGGTTCGGGAGAGTCCAAACTGGGTTCGGGAGGGTCCAAACTGGGTTCGGGGGGATCCAAACTGGGTTCGGGTTGGTCCAAACTGGGATCGGGAGGGTCCAAACTGGGTTCGGGGGGTCCCTGCCGGTCACAGGGTCCCATATGTGTCCCCCCCCTAAGGCAGAGCCTTGGGCTGGTCCTGGACCCTCCGTTCGTGGCTATTAAATGGACTTTGCAAACACGGTGGTTTTGGGGTGAAATCGTCTGATTTTGGGGTGAAATCGGCTGATTTTGGGGTGAAATCGGCTGATTTTGGGGTGAAACCGGCTGGTTTTGGGGTGAAATCGGCTGATTTTGGGGTGAAATCAGCTGGTTTTGGGGTGAAATCGACTGATTTTGGGGTGAAATCGGCTGATTTTGGGGTGAAACCGGCTGGTTTTGGGGTGAAATCGACTGATTTTGGGGTGAAATCGGCTGATTTTGGGGTGAAATCGGCTGGTTTGGGGGTGAAATCGGCTGCTTTTGGGTCACCGCATGCGCAGTAGAGCTCACGTGGGGCGGGCCCCATTCGCCTTTACGTCTTTGGCCCCTCCTCGGCCACCGTCCCCATCCAAGATGGCGGCGCCCATCGGCCGCCGTACGGCTCAGTGACCACAATGGCGGCGCCGGTACCGGCCCCCACCGGAGCCGTTCGTGCCGTACTGAGGCCCAGCGGGGCCCTGCCCCCCGGAGCACTTCCGGTTCGCGGCTATGACTTCCGGGGGGGTCCGGACCACGCGGAGCTGCTCCGGTCGTTCCTCACTACCGGGTTCCAGGCCACGAGCTTCGCGCAGGCCGCGGCCGAGATCAACCGGATGGTAACGGGGGGACCAAGGAACCGGATGGGGGGGGGGGGGGACGGACGGACACCGGATACCGGTAACGGGATACCGGGAACGGGGGGGGGGGACACCGGATACCGGTAATGGATACAGGTAACGGGCACCGGTAACAGTGGGGGGGAACGGGAACGGGATACCGGGAACCGGATACCGGTAACGGGAACAGTGAGGGGGGGCGGACACCGGTAACAGTGGGGGGGGGGACGGGAACGGGAACCGGATACCGGTAACGGTGGGGGGGGAACCGGACACTGGTACCGGATACCGGTAACCGGACACCGGGAACGGGAACGGGTACAGGTAACCGGATACCGGTACCAGACACTGATAACAGACACCGGTAACGAGTACCGGTAACGAACACGGGGAACAGACACTGGGAACGGGAACGGGGAACTGATACCGGGTCCGGGGGGGGGGGGACGACACCGGTACCAGACACCAGTACTGGTTATGACACCGGTACCAGACACCATTACCGGTAACAGACACCGGTACCGGTTATGATACCAGTAACAGACACCGGTAAGAGACACTAGTAACAGACACCAGTAACAGTCACCGTTACCGGTCACCAGTAACAGTCACTGGTTGTGACACTGGTAACAGACACCAGTACTAGACACCGGTACCGGTTATGACACCGGTAATGGACACTGGGTCTGGTTATGACACCGGTAACAGACACCAGTAATGGACACCGGTACCGGACACAGGTAACAGACACCATTACCGGTTATGACACCAGTACCAGACACTGTTACCAGTCACCGTTACTGGTCACTGGTACCAGTTATGACACTGGTAACAGTCACCAGTACTGGTTATGACACCGTTACCGGTCACCAGTAACAGACACCGGTACTGGTACCAGACACCAGTAACAGTCACAGTTACCGGTCACCAGTAACAAACACCAGTAACAGACACCAGTACCAGTAACAGTCACCGGTTATGACACCAGTAACAGACACCAGTAACAGTCACCAGTAACAGTCACCAGTAACAGACACTGTTACCAGTCACCAGTACCAGTCACCGTTCCCAGTCACCGTTACTGGTCACCAGTAACAGTCACCAGTAACAGACACCGGTACCGGTAACAGACACAGGTAACAGACACTGGTTATGACACCGTTACCAGTCACCATTCCCAGTCACGGTTCCCAGTCACAGTTCCCAGTCACCATCTCCGGTTGTACCCCACAGATTGACGCGAAGCTGCAGCCGCTGACGCAGGAGGAACAGGCGCGAGCAGCACTTGGGGGGCTCAGACCCACAACCGGATGTACCATATTCCTGGGGTTCACCTCCAACATCATCAGCTCCGGGGTCAGGGAGAGCATCCGGTACCTGCTGCAGCACAACATGGTACATGGGGGTTGTATGGGATCCTATGGGACAGGCTGTGTCCTATGGGAGACACTGTGTCCTATGGGAGACACTGTGTCCTATGGGATCCTATGGGAGACACTGTGTCCTATGGGATCCTATGGGAGACACTGTGTCCTATGGGATCCTATGGGAGACACTGTGTCCTATGGGATCCCTATGGGAGAGACTGTGTCCTATGGGATCCCTATGGAACAGGCTGTGTCCTATGGGAGACACTGTGTCCTATGGGATCCCTATGGGACAGGCTGTGTCCTATGGGATCCTATGGGAGAGACTGTGTCCTATGGGATCCATATGGGAGACACTGTGTCCTATGGGATCCTATGGGAGACACTGTGTCCTATGGGATCCCTATGGGAGACCCTCTGTGTCCTATGGGATCCCTATGGAACAGCCTCTGTCCTATGGGATCCCTATGGGAGACACTGTGTCCTATGGGATCCCTATGGAACAGCCTCTGTCTTATGGGATCCCTATGGAACAGCCTCTGCCCTATGGGATCCCTATGGAACAGCCTCTGTCCTATAGGATCCCCACTGTTATCCCACTGGATCCCAACCCTGTTCCCATCCCATCAGGTGGATGTTGTTGTCACCACTGCTGGGGGGGTTGAAGAGGATCTGATCAAGTGTATGGCACATACCTACATAGGGGACTTCAGCCTCCGGGGTCGGGAGCTGAGGGACAATGGGATCAATAGGTACATGGGGGTCCTTATGGGGCGTGGGGTGTGTGGGGTGTGTGGGGTATATGGGATATGGGGTGTGGGGTGTGGGATATGGGGTATATGGTATATGGGGTGTGGGTTATGGGGTGTGTGGGGTGTGTGGGGTATATGGTATATGAGGTGTATGGTGTGTGGGGTATATGGTATATGGGGTGTATGGGGTGTGTGGGTTATGGGGTGTGTGGGGTGTATGGGGTGTATGGGGTGTGTGGGTTATGGGGTGTAGAGTGTGGGGTATATGGGGTATATGGGATATGGGGTGTGTGGGGTGTGGGATATGGGGTATATGGTATATGGGGTGTAGGGTGTGGGGTGTGGGTTATGGGGTGTGGGGCATATGGTATATGGGGTATATGGGATATGGGGTGTGTGGGGTGTGGGATGTGGGGTATATGGGATGTGGGGTGTGGGGGGTGTGGGATATATGGTATATGGGGTGTAGGGTGTGGGGTGTAGGTTATGGGGTGTGGGGTGTGTGGGATGTGTGGGGTGTGGGGTGTTGGTTGTGGGGTATATGGGGTGTGGGGTGTGTGGGTTATATGGTGTGTGTGTTATGGGGTATATGGGATATGGGTTATGGGGTATGTGGTGTGGGGTGTGGTGTGTGGGGTGTGGGATATGGGGTATATGGGATATGGGGTGTGGGGTTTGGGGTCCCCTTTGCTCCATTGTCATTCCCAGGATCGGGAATCTCCTGGTTCCCAATGACAATTACTGTAAGTTCGAGGACTGGGTGATGCCCATTCTGGACCGGATGGTGGAGGAGCAGGAGACACAGGTGGGGCTGGATGTGGGGCAGGATGTGGGGCAGGATGTGGGGCAGGATGTGGGGCAGGATGTGGGGCAGGATGTGGGGCTGGATGTGGGGCAGGATGTGGGGCAGGATGTGGGGCTGGATGTGGGGCAGGATGTGGGGCAGGATGTGGGGCAGGATGTGGGGCTGGATGTGGGGCTGGATGTGGGGCTGGATGTGGGGCTGGATGTGGGGCTCAAAGCTCTGCCCCATAGGGCACCAAGTGGACCCCATCGAAGATGATCGCGAGGTTGGGGCAGGAGATTGACAACCCAGAGTCAGTTTGGTACTGGGCACAGAAGGTGGGTGATGGATGCGCTATGGGGCACAACATGTGGGGCAGGACATGTGGGGCAGAACATGTGGGGCAGGACATGTGGGGCAGGACATGTGGGATAGAACATGTGGGTCACAGCATGTGGGGCAGGACATGTGGGGCAGGACATGTGGGGTAGAACATGTGGGGCAGGACATGTGGGACAGAACACGTGGGGCAGAACATGTGGGACAGAACATGTGGGGCAGAACATGTGGGGCAGGACATGTGGGGCACAACATGTGGGGCACAACATGTGGGGCAGGACATGTGGGACACAACATGTGGGGCACAACATGTGGGGCACAACATGTGGGGCAGGACATGTGGGGCTCAACATGTGGGGCAGGACATATGGGGCAGGACATGTGGGGCAGGACATGTGGGGCAGGACATGTGGGTCACAGCCTCACTATGGGGCTGGCCCCATCCCTGTTCTGGCCCCAGAACCGGATCCCAGTGCTCAGTCCTGCCCTCACCGATGGTTCTCTCGGGGACATGATCTTCTTCCATAGCTACAAGCGGCCGGGGCTGGTGCTGGACATAGTGGAAGGTCAGTGGGAGCCTATGGGGCTGGTTATGGGGCAGCCCCTTGGTTATGGGGTAACCCTAACCCTATGGGGTAACCATAACCCCTAACCCTAACCCATGGTTATGGGGTCCCTATGACACCTCCATGGTTATGGGGTCCCCATGACCCCCCCATGGTTATGGGGTCCCTATAACACCCCCATGGTTATGGGGTTCCTATGACCCCCCCATGGTTATGGGGTCCCTATGACCCCCCATGGCTATGGGGTCCCTATAACACCCCCATGGTTATGGGGTCCCTATGACCCCCCATGGTTATGGGGTCCCTATGTCACCTCCACCCCATAGATCTTCGCCTCATCAACACTGAAGCCATATTCGCCAGGAAGACTGGAATGATCATCCTCGGGGGGGGGCTGGTGAAGCATCACATTGCCAATGCCAACCTGATGGTGAGCACCCCCCTGCCCCACATCTATGGGTCACACCCCCATCTATGGGTCTCACCCCACATCTATGGGTCTCACCCCCCATCTATGGGTCTCACCCCATCTATGGGTCTCACCCCACATCTATGGGTCTCACCCCTATATATGGGTCTCACCCCCATCTATGGGTCTCACCCCCCATCTATGGGTCTCACCCACATCTATGGGTCTCACCCCACATCTATGGGTCTCACCCCACATCTATGGGTCTCACCCCCTATCTATGGGTCTCACCCCATCTATGGGTCTCACCCCCATCTATGGGTCTCACCCCCATCTATGGGTCTCACCCCCATCTATGGGTCTCACCTCACATCTATGGGTCTCACCCCCCATCTATGGGTCTCACCTCACATCTATGGGTCTCACCCCACATCTATGGGTCTCACCCCCCATCTATGGGTCTCACCTCACATCTATGGGTCTCACCCCCCATCTATGGGTCTCACCTCACATCTATGGGTCTCACCCCACATCTATGGGTCTCACCCCATCTATGGGTCTCACCCCACATCTATGGGTCTCACCCCATCTATGGGTCTCACCCCCATCTATGGGTCTCACCCCCATCTATGGGTCTCACCCCATCTATGGGTCTCACCCCACATCTATGGGTCTCACCCACATCTATGGGTCTCACCCCCCATCTATGGGTCTCACCCCCATCTATGGGTCTCACCCCCATCTATGGGTCTCACCCCATCTATGGGTCTCACCCCCATCTATGGGTCTCACCCCATCTATGGGTCTCACCCCATCTATGGGTCTCCCCCTTGTGCCCCATAGCGGAACGGAGCCGACTTCTCCGTCTATGTGAACACTGGGCAGGAGTTTGATGGTTCAGACTCAGGAGCTCGTCCGGATGAGGCTGTTTCCTGGGGCAAGATCCGCACGGATGCGACACCCGTCAAGGTGGGTTATGGGGCTCAGCCCCACATCTATGGGTCACACCCCCCATCTATGGGTCTCACCCCCCCATCTATGGGTCACACCCCCCATCTATGGGTCTCACCCCCCCATCTATGGGTCTCACCCCCCATCTATGGGTCTCACCCCATAGACCCCCCCTATGGGGTCTCAGCCCCACATCTATGGGTCTCACCCCATGGACCCTCCTATGGGGTCTCACGCCCCCATCTATGGGTCTCAGCCCCACATCTATGGGTCTCAGCCCCCCATGTATGGGTCCCCCCCCCCATCTATGGGTCTCACCCCATAGACCCCCCTATGGGGTCTCACCCCCCCCATCTATGGGGTCTCAGCCCCACATCTATGGGTCTCACCCCCCCATCTATGGGGTCTCACCCCATAGACGCCCCTATGGGTCTCACCCCCCATCTATGGGTCTCACCCCATAGACCCCCCCTATGGGGTCTCAGCCCCACATCTATGGGTCTCACCCCATGGACCCTCCTATGGGGTCTCACCCCCCATCTATGGGTCTCACCCCACATCTATGGGTCTCACCCCACATCTATGGGGTCTCACCCCATAGACCCCCCTATGGGGTCTCAGCCCCACATCTGTGGGTCTCACCCCACATCTATGGGTCTCACCCCACATCTATGGGTCTCACCCCCCATCTATGGGTCTCACCCCATATCACCCTTGTTCTCTCCCCACAGGTCTATGCTGATGCCTCCATCGTCTTCCCATTGCTGGTGGCCGAGACCTTTGCCCAGAGAGCTGATGCTTTCCCTATGGGTCCAGCCCCATAGCGCAGGGGGATGCTGAGGATGGGAACTGACCCCCACGTTATGTGGGGCTGAGCCCCACATACCCCATAGGGGCTTCAATCCACCCATATATGTGTGTGTCCCATTCCAGTGCTGTATTTATTGCCCCCAATAAAGCCCATCCAGACAATGGATCCTATGGGGCACAGAGGGGTCTGCCCCACACTGTGCCCCACATCGTGCCCCACGTCGTGCCCCACATTGTGCCCCACATCACATCTTGGATCTTATGGGGCACAAATGGGTCTGCCCCACACTGTGCCCCACATCCTGCCCCACATCCTGCCCCACATCACATCTCTTCTATGGGCTCCTCTGTCCAGAGCTGGATCTGCCCCTCAATGGCCGCAAGCAGACAGGGAGATGTGGGGTGGAAGGAGATGGACTGGACCACACTGTGCCCCACAGGCAGCTTACAGGCCAACGAGCCCTACAAGTGTGGGGTGAGGCCATGGGGGGGGCACCCCATAACCAACCCCTGCGCCCCCCATGGCCCCATTGACCCCATTACCTCCACCAGGTCCCATAGGTAGACGTGTCCATCCTCAGATGCACACCCCACATGTGTGTCCTGCTCACTCAACACACAGTCCAACCGGTACATGGTGCTCTGGTGACCCCTATATCTATGGGGTGGGGACATAGAGGGTGAGCTATGGGGCAGGGGGGACCCCAAAGCTCTGCCCCATAAGTGTGGGGCTCATACTCGCCCAGCAGCTCTCCAGTGTCCTTGTCCAGCAGCCTCAATGTGGAGTCCAGGCTGGCAATGAGGGTGCATTGAGCATCCTTAGTGAAGCAGACGCTGGTTATGGGGCCTGGGGGGGATATGGGGTTTGGGGGGGTCCTATGGACACCCCCTATTGTGTCCTATGGGATGACCCCCCCATACTCACTGCCAACGTAGTCACTGTAGAGCTGCCCCATACGGAGGTCATAGCGACGGATGTGACCATCTACAGAGCTGGGGGGGGGATATGGGGTGAGCCCCCCCATAGACACCCCATTATAGGGGATATGGGGTGAGCCCCCCATATACACCTCATTATAGGGGATATGGGGTGAGCCCCCCCATATACACCCCATTATAGGGGATGTGGGGTGAGCCCCCCCATATACACCCATTATAGTGGATCTATGGGGTGAGCCCCCCCATATACACCCCATTATAGGGGATATGGGGTGAGCCCCCCCCATGTACACCCCATTATAGGGGATATGGGGTGAGCCCCCCCCATATACACCCATTATAGGGGATCTATGGGGTGAGCCCCCCATATACACCCCATTATAGGGGATCTATGGGGTGAGCCCCCCCATATACACCCATTATAGGGGATCTATGGGGTGAGCCCCATACCCGGATAGGATCTCATGGTCGGACAGCCCCACAGATGAGATCCCGTCTGTGGCCTCATCCAGGACCTGGATGGGGTCTGAGCGTCGGGAGCGACAGTCCCAGCACCGAACACTGGAGTCAATGGAGCCTATGGGGCAGATGTGGGACTGGGAGTCAATGGGGTCTATGGGGCAGATGTGGGGCTGGGAGTCAATGGAGCCTATGGGGCAGATGTGGGGCTGGGCGTCAATGGAGCCTATGGGGCAGATGTGGGTCCGGGAGACAATGGGGCCTATGGGGCAGATGTGGGGCCAGGAGTCAATGGGGCCTATGGGGCAGATGTGGGGCTGGGAGTCAATGGGGCCTATGGGGCAGATGTGGGTCTGGGAGTCAATGGGGTCTATGGGGCAGATGTGGGGCTGGGAGTCAATGGAGCCTATGGGGCAGATGTGGGGCCAGGAGTCAATGGAGCCTATGGGGCAGATGTGGGGCTGGGAGTCAATGGAGCCTATGGGGCAGATGTGGGGCTGGGAGTCAATGGGGCCTATGGGGCAGATGTGGGTCCGGGAGTCAATGGAGCCTATGGGGCAGATGTGGGTCAGGGAGTCAATGGAGCCTATGGGGCAGATGTGGGTCTGGGAGTCAATGGAGCCTATGGGGCAGATGTGGGGCTGGGAGTCAATGGGGCCTATGGGGCAGATGTGGGGCTGGGAGTCAATGGAGCCTATGGGGCAGATGTGGGTCTGGGAGTCAATGGAGCCTATGGGGCAGATGTGGGGCTGGGAGTCAATGGAGCCTATGGGGCAGATGTGGGGCTGGGAGTCAATGGAACCTATGGGGCAGATGTGGGTCTGGGAGTCAATGGAGCCTATGGGGCAGATGTGGGGCCAGGAGTCAATGGAGCCTATGGGGCAGATGTGGGTCTGGGAGTCATTGGGCCTATGGGGCAGATGTGGGGCCGGGTGTGGGTCTTGGGGCCCCATAACCCCCACCCCATAGCAGACACTGGTACCTGAGACAATGACTGTGCCCTCTGCATTGAACTGGACACTGTTGACCTTCTATGGGAGAAGAAGGAGTTATGGGGTCAAAAGCTTATGGGGCCCCACAGCTCTGCCCCATAGACACATATCCCCCCCATAGACCCACAGCTTGGCCCCATAGCCCCACATCCCCCCCAGCCCCACATCTCACCCCAGCCCCACATCCCCCCCAGCCCCACATCTCACCCCTGCCCCACATCCCCCCCAGCCCCACATCTCACCCCTGCCCCACATCCCCCCCAGCCCCACATCTCACCCCAGCCCCACATCCCCCCCTGCCCCACATCTCACCCCTGCCCCACATCTCACCCCAGCCCCACATCCCCCCAGCCCCACATCTCACCCCTGCCCCACATCCCCCCCCAGCCCCACATCTCACCCCTGCCCCACATCTCACCCCAGCCCCACATCCCCCCAGCCCCACATCTCACCCCAGCCCCACATCCCCCCAGCCCCACATCTCACCCCTGCCCCACATCTCACCCCTGCCCCACATCTCACCCCTGCCCCACATCCCCCCCTGCCCCACATCTCACCCCTGCCCCACATCCCCCCCTGCCCCACATCTCACCCTGCCCCACATCCCCCCCTGCCCCACATCTCACCCCTGCCCCACATCTCACCCCTGCCCCACATCCCCCCCAGCCCCACATCCCCCCCCAGCCCCACATCCCCCCCAGCCCCACATCCCCCCCTGCCCCACATCCCCCCCCAGCCCCACATCCCCCCATAGACCCACATCCCCCCCAGCCCCACATCCCCCCCAGCCCCACATCTCACCCCTGCCCCACATCCCCCCCTGCCCCACATCTCACCCCTGCCCCACATCCCCCCCAGCCCCACATCCCCCCCCTGCCCCACATCCCCCCCCTGCCCCACATCTCACCCCTGCCCCACATCCCCCCCAGCCCCACATCTCACCCCTGCCCCACATCCCCCATAGCCCCACATCCCCCCCCCTACCCCACATCTCACCCCTGCCCCACATCTCACCCCAGCCCCACATCTCACCCCTGCCCCACATCCCCCCCCGCCCCACATCCCCCCCCATAGCCCCACATCCCCCCCCTACCCCACATCTCACCCCTGCCCCACATCCCCCCCCAGCCCCACATCCCCCCCAGCCCCACATCTCACCCCTGCCCCACATCCCCCCCCTGCCCCACATCCCCCCCCTGCCCCACATCCCCCCCCTGCCCCACATCCCCCCCCAGCCCCACATCTCACCCCAGCCCCACATCCCCCCCTGCCCCACATCTCACCCCTGCCCCACATCTCACCCCTGCCCCACATCCCCCCATAGACCCACATCCCCCCCCTGCCCCACATCCCCCCCAGCCCCACATCTCACCCCTGCATGACCCCTGTACTTCCGCAGCACCTGCCCTGTAGCCACGTCCCATAGAGCCACAGTCTTGTCTGCCCCACAGGAGCAGATGTGGCTGTTGTCATAGGAGCTGAAGGGGGAGCGGATGCTGTGGGTCACATTCTGTGGGGCTGGGGGGTCCCCACCATTCTATGGGTCCGGGGGGGGTCCATTCTATGGGTCTGGGGGAGGATCTATGGGTCTGGGGCTGGATCTATGGGTCTGGGGTGGGATCTATGGGTCTGGGTGTGGATCTATGGGTCTGGGGGGGGGATCTATGGGTCTGGGGGTGGATCTATGGGTCTGGGGGGGGGATCTATGGGTCTGGGGGTGGGATGTGGGTCTGGGGGGGTCCATTCTATGGGTCTGGGGGGGGATCTGTGGGTCTGAGGGGGGTCTATGGGTCTGGGGGGTCCAATCTATGGTTCTGGGGGGGGGATCTGTGGGTCTGGGGGGGGGATGTGGGTCTGGGGGGTCCATTCTATGGGTCTTGTGGGGATCTATGGGTCAGAGATGGGATCTATGGGTCTGAGGGTGGATCTATGGGTCTGGGGTTGGGATCTATGGGTCTGAGGGTGGATCTATGGGTCTGGGGTTGGGATCTATGGGTCTGGGTCTGGATCTATGGGTCAGAGATGGGATCTATGGGTCAGAGGTAGGATCTATGGGTCAGGGTCTGGCTCTCTGTGTCCGGTGTCCCCTCCCCCTTACCCAGTGGGATCTATGGGTCAGAGGTTGGATCTATGGGTCAGAGGTAGGATCTGTGGGTCCGGCTCTCTGGCTCCGGATCTATGGGTCTGGGGTTGGGATCTATGGGTCTGGGGTTGGATCTATGGGTCTGGGGTTGGATCTATGGGTCTGGATCTATGGATCTGGTTGGGATCTATGGGTCAGAGGTAGGATCTCTGGCTCTGGATCTATGGGTCTGGGTTGGATCTATGGGTCACAGGTAGGATCTATGGGTCTGGCTCTATGGGTCCGGGGTCCCCTCCCCCTTACCCGGTGGGATCTATGGGTCAGACATGGGATCTATGGGTCTGGATCTATGGGTCCGGGTTGGATCTATGGGTCTGGCTCTCTGTGTCTGGTGTCCCCTCCCCCTTACCCGGTAGGATCTATGGGTCACAGGTAGGATCTCTGGCTCCAGGTTCCCCTCCCCCTTACCCTATGGGATCTATGTGTCCGGTATCCCCTCCCCCTTACCCGGTAGGATCTGTGGCTCCGGGTTCCCCTCCCCCTTACCCTATGGGATCTATGGATCTCTGGCTCCAGGTTCCCCTCCCCCTTACCCTATGGGATCTATGGGTCTGTGGCTCCAGGTTCCCCTCCCCCTTACCCGGCCGCATCCAGGACCTCGTGTCCATGTCCCTGGTATGAGCTGAGCTCTGAGCCCCTGTGAGGATTCCAGAGCTTGAGGCTCTTGTCCCGTCCACAGGTCAGACAGTAACTGCCCCTGGCTGCAATGGGGGGAGGACATGAGGCTGTGGGGCAGGAGGTGGGGCCCAGAGACCCATAAGTGAGCCCCACATAGAGGGGGAGGATCAGACCCTGACTCTCTATGGGGCAGGGATGTGGGTCCCATTGAGCCCCATATAGAGGGGGAGGACCAAACCCTTACTGTCTATGGGGCAGGAAGTGGGGCCCAGTGACCCATAAGTGATGGGACACGAATATCTCTCCCCCCACCCCCCACATCCCAGCATATGGGGGTCACACTGTGCCCCATACATAGAGGGGGAGGAGCAGACCCTGACTCTCTATGGGGTAGAGATGTGGGGCACAGGGACCCATAAGTGATGGGACACGAACACCCCCCACACATATCAGCTTATGGGGCTCACATTGAGCCCCACATAGAGGGGGAGGAGCAGAACCAGACCATGCCTCTCTATGGGGCAGGATGTGGGTCCATGTGCCCCACAAGTGATGGGACCTGAATATCTCTCTCCCCCCCCACATCCCAGCAATGGGGGTCCCATTGAGCCCCATATCTATGGGGCAGGAAGTGGGTCCATGTGCCCCATAAGTGATGGGACACGAACCCCCCCCACATATATCAGCATATGGGGGTCACACTGAGCCCCACACATAGGGGGAGGAGCAGAGCATGCGTATCTATGGGGCAGAGATGTGGGTCTCAGTGCCCCACAAGTGATGGGTCCCGAGCATCGCTCCCCCCCCGGTTCCGGTTGGTTCCGGTTGTTTCCGGTTCCGGTTGTTTCCGGTTGTTTCCGGTTCCGGTCCGTACCGGTAAAGCGCACGGCTCTCACCGCTCCCCCCCCCGGTTCCGGTAGGTTCCGGTTCCGGCTGTTTCCGGTTCCGGTCCGTACCGGTAAAGCGCACGGCTCTCACCGCTCCCTGTCCGCACTGGATGTTCCGCTTCCGGTGCTGAGGCAGCTGCGGCCGCCGGGGCCTCGGTAACGGGAACGACATAGACGGATCCTACCGGAGCCTGTTGGTTCCTACCGGAGCCTATTGGTTCCTACCGGAGCCTACTGGTTCCTACTGGTTCCTATTGGTTCCTCCCGTTTCCCCGCCCCCCGTTCCCACCGTTTCCGTTTCCGTCTCCGCCTCCGGAAGGAACCTCCGGAATGGGGGAACCAATAGGAACCAATAGGAACCAGTAAGAACCAGTAAGAACCAGTAAGAACCAATAGGAGCCAATAGGAACCAATAGGAACCAATAGGAACCAGTAAGAACCAGTAAGAACCAATAGGAACCGGAAGGAACCGGAAGGGAACCGAAAGGAACCAATAGGAACCAATAGGAACCAATAGGAACCAACAGGAACCGGAAGTAGCCGGAAGGAGCCAATAGGAACGCAGTGACCGGTTACTTCCGGAGGCGGAGACGGAGCCAATGGCGGATCCGAGGCGGACAGCGCGTGTGGCAAGGTGGGAACCGGAACCGGAAACCGGGAACCGGGACCGGAACCGGAACCGGGAACTGGGAACAGGAACCGGAACTGGGAACTGGGAATGGGGATGGGAATGGGACCAGTAAGGACCAGTAAGAACCAGTAAGGACCAGTAAGGACCAGTAAGAGCCAGTAAGGACCAGTAAGAACCAGTAAGGACCAGTAAGGACCAGTAAGAACCAGTAAGGACCAGTACTAACCAGTAAGAACCAGTAAGGACCAGTAAGAACCAGTAAGGACCAGTACTAACCAGTAAGAACCAGTAAGGACCAGTAAGGACCAGTAAGGACCAGTAAGGACCAGTAAGAACCAGTAAGGACCAGCAAGGACCTGTAAGGACCAGTACTAACCAGTAAGAACCAATAAGAACCAGTAAGGACCAGTAAGGACCAGTAAGAACCAGTACTAACCAGTAAGGACCAGTAAGGACCAGCAAGGACCAGTAAGGACCAGTAAGGACCAGTATGAACCAGTAAGAACCAGTAAGAACCAGTAAGGACCAGTAAGAACCAGTAAGGACCAGTACTAACCAGTTCAAACCAGTTCAAACCGGTTCTCTGACCACAGGTATAAGCCACCAGCAGCAGAGACCAACCCAGCCCTGGAGGACCCAACACCTGATTACATGAACCTGCTGGGGATGGTGTTCAGCATGTGCGGCCTGATGCTGAAGGTGAGGGAGCTGTGGGGCGCTATGGGGCTCTATGGGGCGCTATGGGGCACAGGGAGTGTGCTATGGGGCTCTATGGGGCTCTATGGGGCGCTATGGGGCACAGGGACTGTGCTATGGGGCACTATGGGGCACAGGGACTGTGCTATGGGGCACTATGGGGCACAGGGACTGTGCTATGGGGCACTATGGGGCGCTATGGGGTGATATGGGGCACAGGGAGTGTGCTATGGGGCACAGGGAGTGTGCTATGAGGCGCTATGGGGCACAGGGGTGTGCTATGGGGCACAGGGAGTGTGCTATGGGGCACAGGGAGTGTGCTATGGGGCACAGGGAGTGTGCTATGGGGCGCTATGGGGCACAGGGAGTGTGCTATGGGGCACAGGGGGTGTGCTATGGGGCGCTATGGGGCACAGGGAGTGTGCTATGGGGCACTATGGGGCACAGGGAGTGTGCTATGGGGCGCTATGGGGCACAGGGAGTGAGCTATGGGGCACAGGGAGTGAGCTATGGGGCACAGGGAGTGTGCTATGGGGCACTATGGGGCACAGGGAGTGTGCTATGGGGCACTATGGGGCACAGGGAGTGTGCTATGGGGCACAGACACCATATGTGGGGCTCTATGGGGACACAGACACCATATGTGGGGCGCTATGGGGCACAGACACCATATGTGGGGCACTATGGGGCACAGGCAGCGTGCCATGGGGTGCTATGGGGATACAGGGGTTGTGCCATGGGGTGCTATGGGGACACAGGGGTTGTGCCATGGGGTGCTATGGGGACACAGGGACCATATGTGGGCCACTATGGGGCACAGGGAGCATGCTATGGGGCACTATGGGGTACAGGGAGCGCACTATGGGGCGCTATGGGGCACTGGGACCGTGCTATGGGGCGCTATGGGGACACAGACACCATATGTGGGGCACTATGGGGCACAGGGAGCATGCTATGGGGCACAGGGAGCGCGCTATGGGGCTCTATGGGGCGCTATGGGGCACAGGGAGCATGCTATGGGGCGCTATGGGGCACAGGGAGCATGCTATGGGGTGCTATGGGGCGCTATGGGGCACTATGGGGACACAGGCACCATATGTGGGGCACTATGGGGCACTATGGGTCACTATGGGTCTCTATGGGTCTCTATGGGTCTCTATGGGTCTCTATGGGTCACTATGGGTCTCTATGGGTCTCTATGGGTCTCTATGGGTCACTATGGGGCACTATGGGTCACTATGGGTCTCTATGGGTCACTATGGGTCTCTATGGGTCTCTATGGGTCACTATGGGTCTCTATGGGGCACTATGGGTCTCTATGGGTCACTATGGGTCTCTATGGGTCTCTATGGGTCTCTATGGGGCTCTATGGGTCACTATGGGGCTCTATGGGTCTCTATGGGTCACTATGGGTCTCTATGGGTCTCTATGGGTCACTATGGGTCACTATGGGTCTCTATGGGTCACTATGGGTCTCTATGGGTCTCTATGGGTCACTATGGGTCTCTATGGGGCACTATGGGTCTCTATGGGGCTCTATGGGTCTCTATGGGTCTCTATGGGTCTCTATGGGTCTCTATGGGTCACTATGGGTCTCTATGGGGCACTATGGGTCTCTATGGGTCACTATGGGTCACTATGGGGCTCTATGGGTCTCTATGGGTCTCTATGGGTCACTATGGGTCACTATGGGTCACTATGGGACACTATGGGTCACTATGGGTCACTATGGGTCTCTATGGGTCTCTATGGGTCACTATGGGTCTCTATGGGGCACTATGGGGCTCTATGGGTCTCTATGGGTCACTATGGGTCACTATGGGTTTCTATGGGTCTCTATGGGGCTCTATGGGTCACTATGGGTCACTATGGGTCTCTATGGGTCTCTATGGGGCTCTATGGGGCGCTATGGGTCTCTATGGGTCTCTATGGGTCACTATGGGTCTCTATGGGTCTCTATGGGTCTCTATGGGTCACTATGGGTCACTATGGGTCTCTATGGGTCTCTATGGGTCTCTATGGGTCACTATGGGTCTCTATGGGTCTCTATGGGTCTCTATGGGTCACTATGGGTCACTATGGGGCACTATGGGTCACTATGGGTCACTATGGGTCACTATGGGTCTCTATGGGTCTCTATGGGTCTCTATGGGTCACTATGGGTCTCTATGGGTCTCTATGGGTCTCTATGGGTCTCTATGGGTCTCTATGGGTCACTATGGGTCACTATGGGTCACTATGGGTCACTATGGGGCTCTATGGGTCTCTATGGGTCTCTATGGGTCCCACTCCCCCCCTGCAGCTCAAGTGGTGTGCTTGGGTCGCCGTCTATTGCTCCTTCATCAGCTTTGCCAACTCCCGGAGCTCTGAGGACACCAAACAGATGATGAGCAGCTTCATGTGAGTCATGTGGGGCTATGGGGCTGGGGTTCTATGGGGCAGGACTGGGGGTCGCTATGGGGCAGGACTGGGGGTCGCTATGGGGCAGGCAACAGGTGCTATGGGGCAAGCACCAGGGGTGCGGTTCTATGGGGCAGGAGCTGGGGTCGCTATGGGGCAGGCACCAGAGTCCCTATGGGGCAGGACCTGGGGGTCCCTATGGGGCAGGCACCGGGGTCCCTATGGGGCAGGACTGGGGGTCTCTATGGGGCAGGACCAGGGTCCCTATGGGGCAGGACTGGGGGTCTCTATGGGGCAGGACTGGGGTCGCTATGGGGCAGGACTGGGGGTCGCTATGGGGCAGGACTGGGGGACCCTATGGGGCAGGCACCAGGGTCCCTATGGGGCAGGACTGGGGGTCCCTATGGGGCAGGCACCAGGAGTCCCTATGGGGCAGGCACTGGGTTCCCTATGGGGCAGGACCAGGGTCCCTATGGGGCAGGTACCAGGGGTCCCTATGGGGCAGGACCAGGGTCCCTATGGGGCAGGTACCAGGGGTCCCTATGGGGCAGGACTGGGGGTCGCTATGGGGCAGGCACCGGCGGTGTGTTCTCTATGGGGCAGGCACCGGGGATCCCTATGGGGCAGGACCAGGGTCCCTATGGGGCAGGTACCAGGGGGTCTCTATGGGGCAGGACCTGGGGTCCCTATGGGGCAGGCACCAGAGTCCCTATGGGGCAGGCACCAGGGGTCCCTATGGGGCAGGACTGGGGGTCGCTATGGGGCAGGCACCAGGGGTCCCTATGGGGCAGGCACTGGGGCTGCGGTCCCTATGGGGCTGTGGTTCTATGGGGCTGCGGTTCTATGGGGCTGCAGTTCTATGGGGCTGCAGTTCTATGAGGCTGTGGTTCTATGGGGCTGCGGTTCTATGGGGCTGTGGTTCTATGGGGCTGCGGTCCCTATGGGGCTGCGGTTCTATGGGGCTGTTGTTCTATGGGGCTGCGGTTCTATGGGGCTGCAGTTCTATGGGGCTATGATTCTATGGGGCTGCGGTTCTATGGGGCTGCGGTTCTATGGGGCTGTGGTTCTATGGGGCTGTGGTTCTATGGGGCTGTAGTTCTATGGGGCTGCGGTTCTATGGGGCTGCGGTTCTATGGGGCTGCGGTTCTATGGGGCTGTGTTTCTATGGGGCTGCAGTTCTATGGGGCTGCAGTTCTATGGGGCTGCGGTTCTATGGGGCTGTGGTTCTATGGGGCTGCGGTTCTATGGGGCTGTGGTTCTATGGGGCTGTGGTTCTATGGGGCAGGCACCTGACCCTTGCTGTTCCTCCCCATTGCAGGCTCTCCATATCAGCTGTGGTGATGTCCTATCTACAGAACCCACAGCCCATGTCCCCCCCATGGTGATGTCCTAATGCAGGACCCATAACCTATGGGACCCACAACCTGCAGACCCACATCCCATATCCCTATTGTAGGACCCACATCCCATATCCCACCTATGGGACCCACATCCCATATCCCACCTCAGACCCACATCCCATATCCCTATTGTAGGACCCACATCCCATATCCCCACATTGAGGACCCACATCCCATATCCCTATAGGCAGGACCCACATCCCATATCCCACCTATGGGACCCACATCCCATATCCCCCCCATAGTGATGGTTCAATAAAGGCGCTGCTCCACTTGTGGGGCTGGATCCTGCTTGGAATTGCTATGGGGCACAGGATAGGATCTATGGGGCACAGGATGGGATCTATGGGGCACAGGATGGGATCTATGGGGCACAGGGTGGGATCTATGGGGCACAGGATGGGATCTATGGGGCACAGGGTGGGATCTATGGGGCACAGAGTGGGATCTATGGGGCCCAGGGTGGGATCTATGGGGCCCAGGGTGGGATCTATGGGGCACAGAGTGGGATCTATGGGGCACAGGATGGGATCTATGGGGCACAGGGTGGGATCTATGGGGCACAGGGTGGGATCTATGGGGCACAGGATGGGATCTATGGGGCACAGGATGGGATCTATGGGGCACAGGATGGGATCTATGGGGCACAGGGTGGGATCTATGGGGCACAGGATGGATCTATGGGGCACAGGATGGATCTATGGGGCACAGGATGGGATCTATGGGGCACAGGGTGGGATCTATGGGGCACAGGATGGGATCTATGGGGCACAGGATGGGATCTATGGGGCACAGGATGGGATCTATGGGGCACAGGATGGATCTATGGGGCACAGGATGGGATCTATGGGGCACAGGGTGGGATCTATGGGGCACAGGATGGATCTATGGGGCACAGGGTGGGATCTATGGGGCACGGGATGGGATCTATGGGGCATAGGATGGGATCTATGGGGCACGGGATGGGATCTATGGGGCATAGGATGGATCTATGGGGCACAGGATGGGATCTATGGGGCACAGGGTGGGATCTATGGGGCACAGGGTGGGATCTATGGGGCACAGGATGGATCTATGGGGCACAGTATGGATCTATGGGGCACAGGATGGATCTATGGGGCACAGGGTGGGATCTATGGGGCACAGGATGGGATCTATGGGGCACAGGGTGGGATCTATGGGGCACAGGATGGGATCTATGGGGCACAGGATGGATTATGGGGCACGGGATGGATCTATCGGGCACAGGGTGGGATCTATGGGGCCCAGGATGGATCTATGGGGCACAGGGTGGGATCTATGGGGCACAGGATGGATCTATAGGGCACAGGATGGGATCTATGGGGCACAGGGTGGGATCTATGGGGCACAGGGTGGGATCTATGGGGCACAGGGTGGGATCTATGGGGCACAGGGTGGGATCTATGGGGCACAGGATGGATCTATGGGGCACAGGGTGGGATCTATGGGGCACAGGATGGATCTATAGGGCACAGGATGGGATCTATGGGGCACAGGGTGGGATCTATGGGGCACAGGGTGGGATCTATGGGGCACAGGGTGGGATCTATGGGGCACAGGATGGATCTATGGGGCACAGGATGGATCTATGGGGCACAGGATGGGATCTATGGGGCACAGGATGGATCTATCGGGCACAGGGTGGGATCTATGGGGCCCAGGATGGATCTATGGGGCACAGGGTGGGATCTATGGGGCACAGGATGGATCTATGGGGCACAGGATGGATCTATGGGGCACAGGATGGGATCTATGGGGCACAGGATGGGATCTATGGGGCACAGGATGGGGTCAGAGCCCTGCTCTGGGTACCCCATTGATGGTGGCAGCTTCTCGCCGTCCTATTGGAGGAGCGCGCTGCCCTTCACTCCCTCTCCACCAATCACAGCTCACCGAGGGTTGGCTCTCGGCAGCGGCCGCATGTGATTGGTTACTGGCGTTGCCAGGGGGCGGTGCTAACCCCCCCCCCCCCCCGAGGAGGGGCTCTTCTCATTGGCTCACGGCCGCTACGTCCCCGCCCACCTTGTGGGCGTGTCCTGGCTCTGTTGGCCCCGCCCCCTTGCCGGTCATTGGCTGCGCTGTCACAGTGGGAGGGGCATCTGCTCCCGTCCCCCCCCTCGGGTCATGTGGACCGTTGGTCACCTGACCGCCCGGGAGCGCCATGGCTGCGCCCGTGGTGGTGGTGCCGTTAATGCTGTTGGGGTCGGTCCTGGGCTGTGGGTACAGGGTAAGAACTGGGATGGGAATGGGAATGGGAATGGGAACTGGGAATGGGAATGGGAATGGGAACTGGGAATGGGAACTGGGAATGGGAATGGGAATGGGAATGGGAACTGGGAATGGGAATGGGAATGGGAACTGGGAATGGGAATGGGAATGGGAATGGGAATGGGAACTGGGAATGGGAATGGGAATGGGAATGGGAATGGGAACTCGGAATGGGAACGGGAATGGGAACTGGGAATGGGAATGGGAACTGGGAATGGGAATGGGAACGGGATGGGAACTGGGAATGGGAACTGGGAATGGGAACTGGGAATGGGAATGGGAACTGGGAATGGGAATGGGAATGGGAACTGGGAATGGGAATGGGAACTGGGAATGGGAACTGGGAATGGGAATGGGAATGGGAACGGGAACTGGGAATGGGAATGGGAATGGGAATGGGAATGGGAACTCGGAATGGGAACGGGAATGGGAACTGGGAATGGGAATGGGAACTGGGAATGGGAATGGGAATGGGAACTGGGAATGGGAATGGGAATGGGAACTGGGAACGGGAATGGGAACTGGGAATGGGAATGGGAATGGGAATGGGAACTGGGAACGGGAATGGGAACTGGGAATGGGAATGGGAATGGGAATGGGAATGGGAACTGGGAACGGGAATGGGAACTGGGAATGGGAACTGGGAATGGGAATGGGAACGGGAATGGGAATGGGAACTGGGAACTGGGAATGGGAACTGGGAATGGGAACTGGGAACTGGGAATGGGAACTGGGAACGGGAATGGGAATGGGAACGGGAACAGGAAGGGGGGGGGGTCAGGCCCCGCCGCTGTGGGCACAGCCCCATAGAGGTTCCCCTTGTCCCCAGTCCTGCCCCACAACCAGCCCCGACCTCCTCAACGTTCACCTCGTGCCCCACACCCATGATGATGTGGGGTGGCTGAAGACTGTGGAGCAGTACTTCTATGGGGGTGGGTCCTGCTGCCATGGGGGGGGCGCTATGGGGTGGGGGTCATGTCTATGGGGCCTCTATGGGGGTGGAAGTGACGTCTATGGGGCCTCTATGGGGGTGGAAGTGACGTCTATGGGGCCACCATAGGGGTGGGAGTAACGTCCATGGGGCCACTATAGGGATGGTGATGTCCCAAAGGTCACTATGGGGGTGGAAGTGACATCTATGGGGCCTCTATGGGGGTGGAAGTGACGTCTATGGGGCCACTATGGGGGCGGAAGTGACGTCTATGGGGCCCCCATAGGGCCAGTGCTGACATCCCCACAGCCACCATAGGGCTGAATCCCTTTGTGTTCCCCATCCCATTATATACCCTGGTTATCATGTCCCCTAATGTCCATCACCCCCATCCCTTCCATACCATAACCCCCCCCCTCCATACCCCATGTGTCCTATGTCCGTCCCCATGTCCGGTACTGGTCTCTGTACTGGTTGAACTGGTGCTCAGCCCTCTCCATACCCCATATGTCCTATGTCTGCCCCCCCAGTACATACTGGACTCGGTACTGGTTGAACTGGTGGCTCAGCCCCCTCCATACTCCATATGTCCTATGTCTGTCCCCATATGTCCTATGTCCCCCAGTACATAACGATGTGCAGCACGCTGGGGTCCAGTACATCCTGGACTCGGTACTGGTTGAACTGGTGGCTCAGCCCTCCCGACGCTTCATCTATGCGGAGGTGGCTTTTCTGCAGCGCTGGTGGCGGATGCAGGATGAGGCCACAAGGAGCATCCTAAGGCAGCTGGTGCAGGAGGGTATGGGGTATATGGGGCACATATGGGGTTATGGGGCTATGGGGCATATATGGGGTTATGGGGTACATGGGGCTATGGGGCACATATGGGGTTATGGGGTACATGGGGCTATGGGGCACATATGGAGTTATGGGGTACATGGGGCTATGGGGCACATATGGGGTTATGGGGCTATGGGGCACATATGGAGTTATGGGGTACATGGGGCTATGGGGCACATATGGGGTTATGGGGTACATGGGGCTATGGGGCACATATGGGGTTATGGGGTATATGGGGCTATGGGGCACATATGGGGTTATGGGGTATATGGGGCTATGGGGCATATATGGGGTTATGGGGTACATGGGGCTATGGGGCACATATGGGGTTATGGGGTACATGGGGCTATGGGGCATATATGGGGTTGGGAGGTACCCAGGTTATGGGGTATATGGGGCACATATGGGGTTGGGGGGGTACCCAGGGTATGGAGGACATGGGGCTATGGGGCACATATGGGGTTGGGGGGTACCCAGGGTGTGGGTACATGGGGCTATGGGGCACATATGGGGTTGGGGGGTACCCAGGGTATGGGGTACATGGGGCTATGGGGCACATATGGGGTTGGGGTGTCATGGGGGCACATAGGGACATTTGCATTGGTGGGGGGGGATGAGGAACCTGGGGGGGGGGGGGGGGACCCCAATGGACTTGTGGTGCTGCCCCTGTCCCCCTCTCCATGCCCCTTACCCCAATACCCATTACCCAATACCCCATTACCCCAATACCCATTACCCCAATACCCCAATACCCGTTACCCCAATACCCCAATACCCATTACCCAATACCCCATTACCCCAATACCCATTACCCCAATACCCCAATACCCGTTACCCCAATACCCCAATACCCATTACCCCAATACCCCATTACCCATCACCCCATTACCCCCATCCCACCTCCCCCCCCACAGGTCGCCTGGAGCTGGTCGGGGGGGGCTGGACCATGGCGGACGAGGCCGTCACCCATTACAGTTCTGTACTGGAGCAACTGGGACTGGGCCTGGGGTTCCTGTACCGGGAACTGGGAGGCTGTGGGACCCCACGTGTGGCCTGGCAGATAGACCCGTTCGGGCACTCGCGGCACAGCGCGGCTGCCTTCGCGCAGGTGGGACCCTGAACCCCAATACTGACCCTATATGGGGTACACGGATCTATGCACCCCAATACTGACCCCATATGGGTACCCCACACTGTGTACCCCAATACTGACCCTATATGGGTACCCCACACTGTGTACCCCAATACTGACCCTATATGGGTACCCCACACTGTGTACCCCAATACTGACCCCATATGGGTACCCCACACTGTGTACCCCAATACTGACCCTATATGGGTACCCCACACTGTGTACCCCAATACTGACCCTATATGGGTACCCCACACTGTGTACCCCAATACTGAGCCCATATGGGGTACACAGGTCTGTGTACCCCAATACTGATCCTATATGGGTACCCCACACTGTGTACCCCAATACTGACCCCATATGGGTACCCCACACTGTGTACCCCAATACTGACCCTATGTGGGTACCCCACACTGTGTACCCCAATACTGACCCCATATGGGGTACACAGCTCTGAGCACACCAATACTGACCCCATGTGGGTACCCCACACTGTGCACCCCAATACTGACCCTATATGGGGCTCTGAGCACTGTGGACCCCAATACTGACCCTATGTGGGTACCCCCCACTGTGTACCCCAATACTGACCCCATATGGGTACCCCACACTGTGCACCCCAATACTGACCCTATATGGGTACCCCCCACTGTGTACCCCAATACTGACCCTATAGGGGTACCCCACACTGTGTACCCCAATACTGACCCTATGTGGGTACCCCACACTGTGCACCCCAATACTGACCCTATATGGGTACCCCACACTGTGCACCCCAATACTGACCCCATTGTGGGGTACCCCCCACTGTGTACCCCAATACCTGATCCTATGTGGGGTACATGGCTCTGACCACTGTGCACCCCAATACTGACCCCATATGGGTACCCCCCTCTGAGCACCCCAATACTGACCCTATGTGGGGTACACAGCTCTGAGCACCCCAATACCTGATCCCAGTGTGGGGTACATGGCTCTGAGCAATCCCAATACTGACCCCATATGGGTACCCCCCTCTGAGCACACCAATAGCTGATCCCATTGTGGGGTACACAGCTCTGAGCACCCCAATACCTGAGCCCATGTGGGGTACCCCACACTGTGTACCCCAATACTGACCCCATTGTGGGGTACACAGGTCTGAGCACTGTGTACCCCAATACCTGACCCCATATGGGGTACACAGGTCTGAGTACCCCAATACTGATCCCAATGTGGGGTACACAGCTCTGAGCACCCCACTACCTGATCCCATATGGGGTACCCGGATCTGAGCACCCCAGTACCTGACCCCATGTGGGGTACCCCCATTTAACACCCCAATACATGATCCCAATGTGGGGTACCCCCCTCTGACCCCTGTGCACCCCAATACCTGACCCCATATGAGGTACCCCCCTCTGAGCACCCCAATACCTGATCCCATATGGGGTACACAGCTCTGAGCACCCCAATACCTGACCCCATATGGGGTACATGGCTCTGAGCACCCCAATACTGATCCCATGTGGGGTACACAGCTCTGAGCACTGCACACCCCAATACCTGATCCTATATGGGGCTCTGACCACTGTGTACCCCAATACTGAGCCCATATGGGGTACACAGCTCTGAGCACCCCAATACCTGATCCCCATGTGGGGTACCCCCCCCTGACCACTCCAATACCTGACCCCATAGGGGTACCCCCCTGACCCCTGTGCACCCCAATACCTGACCCCATATGAGGTATGCCCCTGACCCCTGTGTACCCCAATACCTGATCCCCATGTGGGGCTCTGACCACCCCAATACCTGATGCCGTATGGGTACCCCCCCCTGACCACTCTGTACCCCAATACCTGACCCCATATGTGGTACCTGGCTCTGTGTACCCCCATACCTGACCCCATGTGGGTACCCCCCGTGCACCCCCATACCTGACCCCATATGTCCCCCCCCAGCTGGGTTACGATGGGCTGTTCCTGGGCCGCATTGACCACCAGGACAAGGCCCAACGGGAGCAGAGCAGGAACATGGAGATGATCTGGAGGGGGAGTGGGAACCTGCAGAGCTCTGGCTCTGACCTCTTCACTGGTGAGACCCCAATGTCCTATAGGGTCCTATAGGGTCCTGTTGCTGTGACCCCATAACCCCATATCCCTATTGCTGTGACCCCATAACCTCATATCCCTATTGCTGTGACCCCATAACCCTATTGCTGTGACCCCATAACCCCATATCCCTATTGCTGTGACCCCATAACCCCATAACCCTATTGCTGTGACCCCATAACCCCATATCCCTATTGCTGTGACCCCATATCCCTATTGCTGTGACCCCATATCCCTATTGCTGTGACCCCATAACCACATAACCCCATTCCTGTGTCCCCATCCTACCCCTCCCATCCCTACATCCCCAACTCTCATATCCCCATATCCCAGTTCCAGCTCTCCCATTCCTATATCCTCATCCTATCTCTCCCATCCCTACATCCCCCCCCAAACTCTCCTATCCCATATCCCCATTCCTATGTCCCATCCCATCCCTCCCATCTGTATGTCTGCATCCCAGCTCTCCTGTCCCCATATCCCCCTTCCTATATCCTTGTCCTATCCCTCCCACCCCTACATCCCCATCCCAATTCCTGTCCGCACATCCCCATTCCACCTCTCCCATTCCTATATCCTCATCCTATCCCTCCCATCCCTACATCCCCATCCCAGCTCTCCTGCCCCTATATCCCTATTCCTATATCCTCGTCCTATCCCTCCCATCCCTATATCCCCATCCCATATCCCCATCCCACCTCTCCCCTATATCCCATCCCATTACTGCTCCCCCCGTCCCCCTCCCCCACTGATAAGGGGTGTCCATCCCCCCTCCCCCACTGATAAGGGGTGTCCATCCCCATCCCCCTCCCCCACTGATAAGGGGTGTCCATCCCCCTCCCCCACTGATAAGGGGTGTCCATCCCCCTCCCCCACTGATAAGGGGTGTCCATCCCCTCCCCCACTGATAAGGGGTGTCCATCCCCATCCCCCTCCCCCACTGATAAGGGGTGTCCATCCCCATCCCCTCCCCCACTGATAAGGGGTGTCCATGCCCCTCCCCCACTGATAAGGGGTGTCCATCCCCATCCCCCACTGATAAGGGGTGTCCATCCCCCCTCCCCCACTGATAAGGGGTGTCCATCCCCATCCCCCACTGATAAGGGGTGTCCATCCCCCATCCCCCACTGATAAGGGGTGTCCATCCCCCATCCCCCACTGATAAGGGGTGTCCATCCCCCATCCCCCACTGATAAGGGGTGTCCATCCCCTCCCCCACTGATAAGGGGTGTCCATCCCCATCCCCTCCCCCACTGATAAGGGGTGTCCATCCCCTCCCCCACTGATAAGGGGTGTCCATCCCCCTCCCCCACTGATAAGGGGTGTCCATCCCCATCCCCCACTGATAAGGGGTGTCCATCCCCCCTCCCCCACTGATAAGGGGTGTCCATCCCCATCCCCCACTGATAAGGGGTGTCCCCCCCCAGGCATCCTGCCCAACATGTACAACCCCCCAACTGGTTTCTGCTGGGACCAGTTGTGCTCTGACCCCCCCATAGTGGATGGGGACAGTGAGGAGAACAATGTGGGCTCCATAGTGTCCTCATTCCTGGACACTGCCAACAAGCAGGTGGGGAATGGGGTCATCCTATGGGGTATCCTATGGGATATAGGGTAATCCTGTGGGATTTGGGGGGTATCCTATGGGATTTAGGGGGTATCCTATGGGATATAGGGTAATCCTATGGGATATGGGGGTATCCTATGGGGTTAGAGGGGTATCCTATGGGATTTGGGGGGTATCCTATGGGATATGGGGGGTATCCTATGGGATATGGGGGGTATCCAATGGGATTAGGGGGGTATCCTATGGGATATGGGGGGTATCCTATGGGATATGGGGGGTATCCTATGGGATTACGGGGTATCCTATGGGATATAGGGTAATCCTATGGGATTTGGGGGTATCCCATGGGATATGGGGGGTATCCTATGGGATATGGGGTAATCCTATGGGATATAGGGTAATCCTATGGGATTTGGGGGGTATCCTATGGGATATGGGGGGTATACAATGGGATTTCGGGGGTATCCTATGGGATATGGGGGGTATGCTACGGGATTAGGGGGGTATCCTATAGGATTTGGGGGGTATCCTATGGATTTGAGGGGTATCCTATGGGATTTGGGGGTATCCTATGGGATTAGGGGGTATCCTATGGGATTTGGGGGGTATCCTATGGGATTAGGGGGGTATCCTATGGGATTATGGGGGTATCCTATGGGATATAGGGTAATCCCATGGGATATGGGGTAATCCTATGGGATATGAGGGGTATCCTATGGGATATGGGGGGTATCCTATGGCATATAGGGGGTATCCTATGGCATATAGGGGGTATCCTATGGCATATGGGGGGTATCCTATGGGATTTGGGGGTATCCTATGGGATATGGGGGGTATCCTATGGGGTTAGGGGGTATCCTATGGGATTTGAGGGGTATCCTATGGGATTTGGGGGGTATCCAATGGGATATGGGTGTTCCTGCCCCCTCTCTGTGCCCATCCCCCCCAGGCCAAGCACTATCGCACCAACCACATCATCATGACCATGGGATCTGATTTCCACTATGAGAATGCAAATCTGTGGTTCAAGAACATGGACAAACTCATTGCACATGTCAATGCTCAGGTATGGGGTGACCTGCATGACCCTAACCCATAACCCTAACCCTAACCCTAACCCTAACCCTAACCCCTAACCCTAACCCCTAACCCTAATGTGAATGCTCAGGTATAGGGTAACCTACATGACCTTAACCCTAACCCTAATGGGGTCAGCATCCATGACCCTAACCCTAACCCCTAACCCTAATGGGGTCAGCATCCATAACCCATTGTCCCTATAGCCCCATAACCCTAACCCATAACCCTAACACTAACCCTATATAACCCTAACCCAAACCCTAACCCCTAACCCAAACCCTAACCCCTAACCCTAACCCTAACCCCTAACCCTAACGTAACCCTAATGTAACCCTAACCCTAACCTAACCCTAACCCTAACCTAACCCTATATAACCCTAACCCAAACCCTAACCCTAACCCCTAACCCTAACCTAACCCTATATAACCCTAACCCTAACCTAACCCTAACCCTAACCTAACCCTAACCCTAACCTAACCCTATATAACCCTAACCCTAATGGTTAATGCCCAGGTATGGGGCACCCTACATGTCCCTGCTCTTTGACAACGTCCCTATATCCCCCTAACCCTAACCCCTAACCCTAACCCTCATTACCCATGTTAATGCCCAGGTATGGGGTAACCTACGTGACGCTGCTCTGTGCTGTTGTCCCTATATACCCTAACCCTAACCCTAACCCATAACCCTAACCCTATATCCCCCTAACCCTATATCCCCCTAACCCTAACCCTAACCCTAACCCATCCCTTCCATTCCCAGCAATCCAATGGCAGCCGTGTCCATGTCCTCTATTCCACCCCATCCTGCTACCTATGGGAGCTGCACCAGTCCAACCTCTCCTGGTGAGGCTGTGGGGTGACTGGGAACACTGGGATGGGTATGGGATTGGAATGGGATTGGTATGGGATTGGAATGGGATTGGAATGGGATTGGTATGGGATTGGTATGGGATTGGAATGGGATTGGTATGGGATTGGTATGGGATTGGTATGGGATTGGAATGGGATTGGTATGGGATTGGTATGGGATTGGTATGGGATGGGTATGGGATTGGTGTGGGATTGGTATGGGATTGGTATGGGATTGGTATGGGATTGGTGTGGGATTGGTGTGGGATTGGAATGGGATTGGAATGGGATTGGAATGGGATTGGAATGGGATTGGTATGGGATTGGTATAGGATTGGTATGGGATTGGTGTGGGATTGGTATGGGATTGGAATGGGATTGGTGTGGGATTGGTATAGGATTGGTATGGGATTGGTATGGGATTGGTGTGGGATTGGAGTGGGATTGATATGGGATTGGAATGGGATTGGTGTGGGATTGGTGTGGGATTGGAATGGGATTGGAATGGGATTGGTATGGGATTGGTATGGGATTGGTGTGGGATTGGTATGGGATTGGTATGGGATTGGTGTGGGATTGGTGTGGGATGGGTATGGGATTGGTATGGGATGGGTATGGGATTGGTGTGGGATTGGTGTGGGATGGGTATGGGATTGGTATGGGATTGGTGTGGGATTGGTATGGGATTGGTGTGGGATTGGTGTGGGATGGGTATGGGATTGGTATGGGATGGGTATGGGATTGGTGTGGGATTGGTATGGGATTGGTATGGGATTGGAATGGGATTGGAATGGGATTGGAATGGGATTGGTATGGGATTGGAATGGGATTGGTATGGGATTGGTATGGGATTGGTATGGGGTTGGTATGGGATGGGTATGGGATTGGTGTGGGATTGGTATGGGATTGGTATGGGATTGGTATGGGATTGGTGTGGGATTGGAATGGGATTGGTATGGGATTGGAATGGGATTGGTATGGGATTGGTATGGGATTGGTGTGGGATTGATATGGGATGGGTATGGGATACATGGATACAGCCTGGATCCCATCCAGGCCCCTGAAGCTGGATGACTTCTTCCCATACTCGGATGGGCCCCACCAGTTCTGGACTGGTTTCTACACCAGTCGCCCAGCACTGAAGCTCTATGAGAGGCTGAGCAACAACTTCCTGCAGGTGGGAATGGGGCTGCTCCCATCACACACATGGGATGGGATGGGATGGAAGGGACCTTAAAGCTCATCCAGGTCCTATATCCATGGACACATCCATAGGGAAGGTTGTTCCAAGCCCTGTCCCACATGGATGGTTCATCCCAACCTTCTGTCTTCAACCCATTCCCATCCCCAGTCCCATTCCCATTCCCATTCCCATTCCCACCTCCAGTCCCATTCCCATCCCCAGTCCCATTCCCACCTCCAGTCTCCCATTCCCATCTCCAGTCCCATTCCCATCCCCAGTCCCATTCCCATCCCCAGTCCCATTCCCATCTCCAGTCCCATTCCCATCCCCAGTCCCATTCCCATCCCCAGTCCCATTCCCATCTCCAGTCTCCCATTCCCATCTCCATTCCCATTCCCATCTCTCCCACCCCATATACCCCAGTCCTGTCCCCCCCACCTCACCCCCTCCATCCACCCCATAGATCTGCAGCCAACTGGAGGCACTGGCAGGACCAGCAGCACATGATGGACCCTATGGGCATGGGGACAGCTCAATGCTCCGTAAGTAATGGGATGGGGGGACCCCAAACCCCCTTTGCACCCCATTAATGTCCCCTATAGGTGAAGCTGTGGCTGTTGCTCAGCACCACGATGCTGTCACCGGCACCGAGAAGCAGCATGTGGCCAATGACTATGCCAAGCAGTTGGCAATGGGGTGGGAGAGGTGTCAGGTATGGCCCCATTGATGGGGTTGGGGTGTGGATGGGACCCTGACCCCTGTTTGGGGTCCCATATATGGAACCCATATACACCTTTACCAGCTGCTGGTGTCCAATGCCCTGTCCAGCCTCATGGGCACCAAAGAGACCTTCACCTTCTGCAACAGCCTCAACATCAGCGTGTGCCCATTGACTGAGGCCTCCAGTCAGGTACTGGTTGTACTGGGATGGTCTGGGGGGGTCAATGGGGCCGGACGGGGCTCACACCCTTGTCCCTGTGTCCCCAGTTCATTGTCATCCTATACAACCCATTGGGGCGCCGGGTGTCCTACCCCATCCGTCTGCCTGTCAATGGGGTGTCCTACAGCGTCACAGACCCCCATGGGCAGCCTGTACCCAGTGAGGTGAGCCCAGACCCCATATGTGTGTGTCCCCATTGTCCCTATATCCCCCTCTCACCCTGTACCCCGTTCCCAGGTTGTCCCAGTGTCCATCACCACCCATGGGCTGTATGGGAACAGTGTTGGGGCCCTACAGGAGCTGTTGTTTGAAGCCTCAGCACCCCCTGTGGGGTTCAGCACCTTCACAGTGACACAGTCACCCCATAGGGACCCCAATGTCCACCCCATCCAGCCCCCGGCGCAGCCACAGCCATGGGACATCCGCAACGAGGCAGGTGACGTTGTACCAGTTCAACCAGTGCTGCGGTAACTGGGGGAACTGGTGTTGAAGCTGTTGCCATCCCAACCCTACAGCATCTCCGGGTGTTGTTTGACCCCCTCACTGGGCACATGAAGGAGATCCAGAACCTGGCCAAGAACATCTCATTGCCTGTATCCCAGAGCTTCTACTGGTGAGTACTGGTGGGCACTGGTGGGATCCATCCTATGGGATCTGCCCCCATCACCCCCCATCCCATCCCAGGTACAATGCCAGCATTGGGAACGATGAGAGCCCCCAAGCTTCCGGAGCCTACATCTTCCGTCCCAATAGCTCCGATCCCATTCCCATCTCTGGCTCCCAGCGGATCCATACATCCCTTGTGAAGGTACCAGCCTTTGGGGTGCCCTCGGTTATGGGGTGCCCCATACGGTGCTGATGCCCCATTGGGCCCCCATAGAACTCACTGGTGCAGGAGCTGCATCAAACCTTCTCCTCGTGGTGCTCCCAAGTGGTGAGGCTCTATATGGGGCAGCCCTATGTGGAGCTGGAGTGGACTGTGGGGCCCATCCCTGTGGGGTGAGTGAGGCACATGGGGGCTCCGGATATGGGGGGGCTATGGGGACCCCCCCAAACCCCATTGCTCCCCATAGGGATGGATGGGGCAAGGAGATCATCAGCCGCTTCCAGACCCCATTGCAGACTCGAGGCAGGTTCTACACTGACTCCAATGGGCGCCAGATGATGGAGCGAAGGTTGGACCCCCACATTGTGCCCCCCATGTCCCCCCCGGCCCCATAACCAACCTGTGCCCCATAACCAGGCGTGACCATCGCCCCACATGGAACCTGAGCCAGACGGAGCCTGTGGCAGGGAACTACTACCCCGTTACCAGCCGCATCTTCATTAGGGTACCAGCATCTATGGGGCAATGGGGCTGAGACCTGGATGGAGCTCATCACACATATGGGGTCTCCTCTCCCTGCCCCATAGGACGAGAAGATCCAACTGACAGTGCTCACGGATCGATCCCAAGGAGGCAGCAGCATCTTCGATGGATCCATGGAGCTCATGGTATGGACTGGGATGGTCATGGACTGGGATGGTCATGGGGATGGACTGGGATGGTCATGGTGATGGACTGGGTGTCATGGTGATGGACTGGGATGGTCATGGTGATGGACTGGGATGGTCATGGGGATGGACTGGGATGGTCATGGGGACGGACTGGGATGGTCATGGTGATGGACTGGGATGCTCATGGTGATGGACTGGGATGGTCATGGTGATGGACTGGGATGGTCGTGGGGATGGACTGGGATGGTCATGGGGATGGACTGGGTGTCATGGTGATGGACTGGGATGGGCATGGGGATGGACTGGGATGGTCATGGGGATGGACTGGGTGTCATGGGGATGGACTGGGTGTCATGGTGATGGACTGGGTGTCATGGTGATGGACCGGGTGTCATGGTGACGGACCGGGTGTCATGGTGACAGACCGGGTGTCCATGGGTACCGGTGATACCATAACCCTCCATCCCCCTCCAGGTCCATCGGCGCCTGTTGTACGATGACAACCGTGGGGTGGGGGAGCCGCTGCTGGAGCAGGATGGGGACCACCGGGGTCTGGTTGTTCGGGGTCACCATGTCCTACTGTTGGATACGGTGTCGGATGCGGCTGACGGGCACCGGCTCCGGGCACAGGAGCTGTTCATGGCACCGTACCCGGTGCTGGCACCAGGGGGGGGGGCTCCATACCGGCCTCAGCAGGGAGGCCTGAGGGAGGTGAGGATGGGGGTATGTGGGGTGGGGGGTATATGGGGTGGGGGTATATGGGGTAGGGGGGGTATATGGGGTAGGAAGTACATGGGGTAAGGGGGGTATATGGGGTGGGGGGTATATGGGGTGGGGGGTATATGGGGTAAGGGGGGTATATGGGGTAGGAGGTATATGGGGTGGGGGTTATATGGGGTAAGGGGGGTATATGGGGTGGGGGGTATATGGGGTAGGGGGGGTATATGGGGTGGGGGGGGTATATGGGGGGGGTATATGGGGTAGGGGGGTATATGGGGTGGGGGGGTATATGGGGTAAGGGGGGTATATGGGGTAGGGTACATGGGGCAAGGGGGGTACATGGGGGGTCCATGTGGGGGTACATGGGGGGTACATGTGATGCGGGGGGGGTACATGGGGGGGGTACATAAGGGGGTACATGGGGTAGGGGGGGGTACATGGGGGGTACATGTGATGCAGGGGGGGGTACATGGGGGGTACATGTGATGCAGGGGGGGGTACATGGGGGGGTACATGTGGGGGTACATGGGGGGTACATGTGATGCAGGGGGGGGTACATGGGGGGGTACATGTGGGGGTACATGGGGGGTACATGGGGGGGGGTACATGTGATGCAGGATGCATCTCCCATCCCTCACTGTCCCCATCCCAGTTCTCAGCCCTGCGCCGGGAGCTGCCTCCCAACATCCACCTCCTGACATTGGCCCCCCGGGATAATGGGACCCTCCTGCTGCGCCTGGAGCACCAGTTTGAGACTGGGGAGAGCAGGAACAACTCCCAGCCTGTCACCATTGACCTACTGGTGAGCCCTGACCCCCCATCCCCATCCCATCCCCCATCCCATCCCCATCCCATCCCCATCCCATCCCCATCCCATCCCCATCCCATCCCATCCCCATCCCATCCCCATCCCATCCCCATCCCCATCCCATCCCCATCCCATCCCCATCCCATCCCCATCCCATTCCCATCCCATCCCATCCCCATCCCCATCCCATCCCCATCCCATCCCCATCCCATCCCCATCCCCATCCCATCCCCATCCCATCCCATCCCCATCCCATCCCATCCCCATCCCATCCCCATCCCATCCCCATCCCATCCCCATCCCCATCCCATCCCCATCCCATTCCCATTCCCATCCCCATCCCATCCCCATCCCATTCCCATCCCATCACTTCCATGTCTGATCCCATTCCCATTCCCAGGACCTGTTCTCAGCCTTCACCATCACCTCAGTGCAGGAGATGAACTTAGGGGGGTTTCAGCCCCTTGATGCCATCTCCCGTCTGGTCTGGACCCCAACCACAGGTATAGGGTCAGGTCCATAGGGGGGGTACATGGGGGGGGGGCAGCATCTTCCCTTTACCCCTTCCCACCTCCCCATAGGTCCATCCCAGTCCAAACCAGTGACCAAACTGGACCCTCGGCGGGTGACACTGCAGCCTATGGACATCAGGACGTTCCTGGTGCATTATGAGGGGCCTGGAGCAGCTCATGGGGGGCTCTGAGCATCCTTGGGGGGGTTTGGGGGGGTCTCTGTTCTGTGTCCCCCCCATACATGCATTAAAACCAGACCAGTTCCTCATGTGTTTAATGGGGGCAGGAGGTAGGGTCGGGTATGGGGGGGGCAATGGGGGGCTCCCCCTCCTGCACACAGGGTACCCAGTAATACCCACCCCAGTAATACCCATCCCAGTGATACCCATCCCAGTGATACCCATCCCAGTAATACCCACCCCAGTAATACCCATCCCAGTGATACCCATCCCAGTAATACCCATCCCAGTAATACCCATCCCAGTAATACCCATCCCAGTAATACCCATCCCAGTAATACCCATCCCAGTGATACCCATCCCAGTAATACCCATCCCTGCCCCATATGGGGCTGCCCCACACTCACCCAGCAGCGCAGGATGTCCCATAGCACAGCTGGGGGCGCATCCGTCTTCACTGCAGTCCTACAGGCATGGGATAGGGACACGCGGTACCCGGCGTGCAGCAGGGCTGAGCTATGGGGATATGGGGTGGGGGGGACACAGGTGGGGTTATGGGGGGGGGTTTGGGGTCAGGGATGGGGATGGGGGGGTGGGATGAGGTTATGGGGCATTGGGATGGGGTTGAATGGACAGGATAAGGTTTGGGGTTAGGGTTAGAGAGCTCCCCAGTGTCCCGACCAAGGTCCAGGGCTACGAGAAACTCTTTGCTATGGTGAGAGAGGCCTCCCAGTGCTCCCAGTACATCCCAGTGCTCCCAGTAACCCCTCCCAGTACTCCCAGTGCTCCCAGCTCACCCGCTCCCATTGCTCCCAGTTCACCCCTCCCATTACTCCCAGTTCCCCCCCTCCCATTACTCCCATTACTCCCAGTCCCCCCTCCCATTGCTCCCAGTCCCCCCTCCCATTACTCCCAGTTCACCCCTCCCATTACTCCCAGTTCACCCCTCCCATTACTCCCAGTTCACCCCTCCCATTACTCCCAGTTCACCCCTCCCATTACTCCCAGTTCACTCCCTCCCATTACTCCCAGTTCACCCCTCCCATTACTCCCAGTCTCCCCCTCCCCTCCCGTTCCCTTACGAAGCTCAGTTGTCCTCCGCTCCTCTTGGCTCCGTCCGGCGGCCGAGGCCCTGGGCCTTGTTCCGCTTCGGCCGCCTCCCGTTCCCGTTCCCGTTCCCGTTCCCGTTCCCGTTCCCGTTCCGCCTCCATCTTCCGTTTGAACAGCTCCAGGAAGCTGCCGTCATTGGCAAAGACGTTGACGCCTCCTCCGGGCCCCGGAGGTGGGGACGGAGCCTCCGGGGCCTCCCCGTCCTCCCCGTGCGCCGCCATCTTGTCCGCCGCCGTCGTGACGCACCGACGCGACGTCGGCGCCGGCGGATGACGGCGAGGCGTTGCCTGGCAACGCGGGGCTGTAGCCACGCCCCTTTGGGTGGTGTGGCCAATCAGACGCGAGGAGGCGGGGAGAAGAGGAGGGGCTCAGCCAATGAGAGGGAGGGAGGGGCGGAGGGGGAAGATGGCGAGGCGTTGCCTGGCCACGCCCCTTTGTGTGGTAGTAACCAATCAGGTGCGAGGAGGCGGGGAGAAGAGGAGGCGCTCAGCCAATCAGAGGGAGGGAGGGGGAAGATGGCGAAGCGTTGCCTGGCCACGCCCCTTTGTGTGGTAGTAACCAATCAGACGCGAGGAGGCGGGGAGAAGAGGAGGCGCTCAGCCAATCAGAGGGAGGGAGGGGCGGAGAGGGAAGATGACGAGGCGTTGCCTGGCAACGCCGCGCTGTAGCCACGCCCCTTTGTGTGGCGTTGACCAATCAGCCGCGAGGAGGCGGGGAGAAGAGGCGGCGCTCAGCCAATGAGGGGCAGGGAGGGGCGGAGGGGGAAGATGGCGACGCGTTGCCTGGCCACGCCCCTTTTTGTGGTGGTGACCAATCAGACTCGAGGAGGCGGGGAGAAGAGGAGGGGCTCAGCCAATCAGAGGGAGGGAGGGGCGGAGAGGGAAGACGACGAGGCGTTGCCTGGCAACGCCGCGCTGTAGCCACGCCCCTTTGTGTGGCGCTGACCAATCAGCCGCGAGGAGGCGGGGAGAAGAGGAGGGGAGCAACCAATGAGAGGCAGGGAGGGGCGGAGAAGGAAGATGGCGAAGCGCTGCCTGGCCACGCCCCTTTGTGTGGTAGTAACCAATCAGATGCGAGGAGGCGGGGAGAAGAGGGGGGGAGCAGCCAATCAGGGAGAGGGAGGGGCGGAAGGGGAAGATGGCGAAGCGTTGCCAGGTAACGCCGCGCTGTAGCCACGCCCCTTTGTGTGGTACTAACCAATCAGATGCGAGGAGGCGGGGCGAAGAGGAGGCGCTCAGCCAATGAGGGGCAGGGAGGGGCGGAGAGGGAAGATGGCGGCCGGCGGTGGCGGAGGCTGCGCGCCGGAGCAGGAGCAGTTCGAGGACGCTCCCGATGTGGAACCGTTGGAACCAACGTTGGGGAATGTGGTGGAACAGAAGAGTCTGAAGTGGATCTTCGTGGGGGGGAAGGGAGGAGTGGGGAAGACAACGTGCAGGTGGGGGAGGGGAACGGGACTGAGGGGGAACGGGAATGGGAACGGGAATGGGAATGGGGATGGGGATGGGAATGGGGACGGGAATGGGGATGGGAATGGGAATGGGGATGGGAACGGGGATGGGAACTGGGAATGGGAACGGGAA
Organism: Melopsittacus undulatus; assembly: GCF_012275295.1. Lineage (NCBI taxonomy): Eukaryota > Metazoa > Chordata > Aves > Psittaciformes > Psittaculidae > Melopsittacus > Melopsittacus undulatus. The sequence goes on along the minus strand of NC_047549.1, from coordinate 441,025 downwards.
TGGGAACTGGGAATGGGAATGGGACTGGGGATGGGAATGGGAATGGGAATGGGGATGGGGATGGAAATGGGAATGGGAATGGGAATGGGGATGGGGATGGGGACTGGGATCTTAAGGACGGGATCGGGATCGGCCCCGGATGGGGATTGGGATCAGGAGCTTTGGGGGGGGTCTGGACAAGAAGGGGATGGAGGGATTGGGACCTGGAGGGGATTGGGATTGGTTGGGTGGGAATTGGGATTGGGATTGGGATATGTGTGTGTGTGTGTATGGGGTGTGAGCCCCCATTGCCCCCCATTACCCCATTCCCCCAGTTGCAGCCTGGCTATGGCGCCACCCCCTATGTGTATATATGGGGCTATGACCCCCCATTCCCCCATTGCCCCATAGCTGCAGCTTGGCTATGGAGCCAGCGCCCCATTACCCCATTGCCCCCCATTACCCCCATTACCGCCTTACCCCATTCCCCCAGCTGCAGCCTGGCTATGGGGCCAGCCCCTATCTGTATGTATGTGTGTGTGTATGGGGCTCTGACCCCCCCCCTCCCCCCAGCTGTAGCCTGGCAGTGCAGCTCAGCCCCTATGTGTATGTATGTGTATGTATGTGTATGTATGGCTCTATGACCCCATTACCCCATAGCTGCAGCCTGGCAGTGCAGCTCAGCCCCTATGTGTATGTATGTGTATATATGGGGCCAGCCCCACATTACCCCATTACCCCCCCTTACCCCATGTCCCCCCAGCTGCAGCCTGGCAGTGCAGCTCAGCCCCTATGTGTATGTATGTATATGTATGTATGTGTATATATGGCTCTATGACCCCCCCCCTTACCCCCCCCAGCTGTAGCCTGGCAGTGCAGCTCAGCCCCTATATGTATGTATGTATGTATATGTATGGCTCTATGTCCCCCCCTATAGCTGTAGCCTGGCAGTGCAGCTCAGCCCCTATCTGTATGTATGGGATGTGTATATATGGCTCTATGACCCCCCCTATCCCCCCCCAGTTGCAGCCTGGCAGTGCAGCTCAGCCCCTATGTATATGTATGGGGCCATCCCCCCATTAACCCCATTGCCTCCCATTACCCCATAGCTGTAGCCTGGCAGTGCAGCTCAGCCCCTATGTGTATATATGTATGTATGTATGTATGGCTCTATGTCCCCATAGCTGTAGCCTGGCAGTGCAGCTCAGCCCCTATGTGTATGTATGTATATGTATAGCTCTATGTCCCCCCCTATAGCTGTAGCCTGGCAGTGCAGCTCAGCCCCTATATGTATGTATGTATGTATGGCTCTATGTCTCCCCCTATAGCTGTAGCCTGGCAGTGCAGCTCAGCCCCTATGTGTATGTATGTATATGTATGTGTATCTATGGGGCTCTATGTCGCCCCCTACAGCTGTAGCCTGGCAGTGCAGCTCAGCCCCTATGTGTCTGTATGTGTATGTATGTATATGTATATATGACTCTATGTCTCCCCCTATAGCTGCAGCCTGGCAGTGCAGCTCAGCCCCTATGTGTATGTATATGGCTCTATGTCTCCCCCTACAGCTGTAGCCTGGCAGTGCAGCTCAGCCCCTATCTGTATGTATGTGTATGTATGTGTATGTATGTATGGCTCTATGTCTCCCCCTGCAGTTGCAGCCTGGCAGTGCAGCTCAGCCCCTATGTGTATGTATGTGTATATATGTATGTATATATGGCTCTATGTCTCCCCCTGCAGTTGCAGCCTGGCAGTGCAGCTCAGCCCCTATCTGTATGTATGTATATGTATGTATGTATATATGGCTCTATGTCTCCCCCTGCAGTTGCAGCCTGGCAGTGCAGCTCAGCCCCTATGTGTATGTATATGTATGTGTATCTATGGGGCTCTATGTCTCCCCCTGCAGCTGCAGCCTGGCAGTGCAGCTCAGCCCCTATGTGTATGTATGTGTATCTATGGGGCTCTATGTCCCCCCCTATAGCTGCAGCCTGGCAGTGCAGCTCAGCCCCTATGTATATGTATATGTATGTATATGTATAGCTCTATGTCCCCCCCTATAGCTGCAGCCTGGCAGTGCAGCTCAGCCCCTATGTGTATGTATGTATATGTATCTATGGGGCTCTATGTCTCCCCCTATAGCTGCAGCCTGGCAGTGCAGCTCAGCCCCTATATGTATGTATATAGCTCTATGTCTCCCCCTATAGCTGCAGCCTGGCAGTGCAGCTCAGCCCCTATGTGTATATATGTGTATCTATGGGGCTCTATGTCTCCCCCTATAGCTGCAGCCTGGCAGTGCAGCTCAGCCCCTATGTGTATATATGTGTATCTATGGGGCTCTATGTCTCCCCCTATAGCTGCAGCCTGGCAGTGCAGCTCAGCCCCTATGTGTATATATGTGTATCTATGGGGCTCTATGTCTCCCCCTATAGCTGCAGCCTGGCAGTGCAGCTCAGCCCCCATATGTATGTATGTATATGGCTCTATGTCTCCCCCTGCAGCTGCAGCCTGGCAGTGCAGCTCAGCCCCTACCTGTATGTATGTATATGTATATGTATGTATAGCTCTATGTCTCCCCCTGCAGTTGCAGCCTGGCAGTGCAGCTCAGCCCCTATCTGTATGTATGTATGTATATAGCTCTATGTCTCCCCCTGCAGTTGCAGCCTGGCAGTGCAGCTCAGCCCCTATGTGTATATATAAGTATGTATGGCTCTATGTCCCTACAGCTGCAGCCTGGCAGTGCAGCTCAGCCCCTATCTGTATGTATGTATATGTATGTATATGTATGTATATGGCTCTATGTCCCTACAGCTGCAGCCTGGCAGTGCAGCTCAGCCCCTATGTGTATATATGTATGTATGTATGTATATGGCTGTATATCTCCCCCTACAGCTGTAGCCTGGCAGTGCAGCTCAGCCCCTATCTGTATGTATGTATATGTATGTATATGTATGTATATGGCTCTATGTCCCTATAGCTGCAGCCTGGCAGTGCAGCTCAGCCCCTATCTGTATGTATGTATATGTATGTATATGTATGTATATGGCTCTATGTCCCCTATAGCTGCAGCCTGGCAGTGCAGCTCAGCCCCTATCTGTATGTATGTATATGTATGTATATGTATGTATATGGCTCTATGTCCCTATAGCTGCAGCCTGGCAGTGCAGCTCAGCCCCTATCTGTATGTATGTATATGTATGTATATGTATGTATATGGCTCTATGTCCCCTATAGCTGCAGCCTGGCAGTGCAGCTCAGCCCCTATGTATATGTATATGTATATATGTCTCTATGTCCCTATAGCTGCAGCCTGGCAGTGCAGCTCAGCCCCTATGTATATGTATATGTATATATGTCTCTATGTCCCTATAGCTGCAGCCTGGCAGTGCAGCTCAGCCGCCTCCGCTCCAGTGTCCTGCTCATCTCCACTGACCCAGCTCACAACATCTCTGACGCCTTCGACCAGAAGTTCTCCAAGGTCCCGACCAAGGTCCAGGGATACGAGAACCTGTTTGCTATGGTCAGTACATCCCAGTACATCCCAGTGCTCCCAGTAACACCTCCCAGTGCTCCCAGTACATCCCAGTACATCCCAGTACATCCCAGTGCTCCCAGTACATCCCAGTACATCCCAGTACATCCCAGTGCTCCCAGTACATCCCAGTACATCCCAGTACATCCCAGTACATCCCAGTAACCCCTCCCAGTACATCCCAGTACATCCCAGTACATCCCAGTACATCCCAGTACATCCCAGTAACCCCTCCCAGTACATCCCAGTACATCCCAGTACATCCCAGTACATCCCAGTACATCCCAGTAACCCCTCCCAGTACATCCCAGTACATCCCAGTACATCCCAGTACATCCCAGTACATCGCAGTACATCCCAGTGCTCCCAGTAACACATCCCAGTGCTCCCAGTGCTCCCAGTGCTCCCAGTACATCCCAGTACATCCCAGTACATCCCAGTACATCCCAGTGCTCCCAGTACATCCCAGTGCTCCCAGTGCTCCCAGTGCTCCCATTGCTCCCAGTGCTCCCAGTGCTCCCAGTGCTCCCATTGCTCCCAGTGCTCCCATTGCTCCCAGTGCTCCCAGTGCTCCCATTGCTCCCATTGCTCCCATTGCTCCCAGTGCTCCCAGTGCTCCCAGTGCTCCCAGTACTCCCAGTGCTCCCATTGCTCCCCATTGCTCCCATTGCTCCCAGTGCTCCCATTGCTCCCAGTGCTCCCATTGCTCCCCATTGCTCCCATTGCTCCCAGTGCTCCCATTGCTCCCATTGCTCCCAGTGCTCCCAGTGCTCCCAGTGCTCCCATTGCTCCCATTGCTCCCAGTGCTCCCAGTGCTCCCATTGCTCCCAGTGCTCCCATTGCTCCCAGTGCTCCCATTGCTCCCAGTGCTCCCAGTGTTCCCATTGCTCCCATTGCTCCCATTGCTCCCAGTGCTCCCAGTGCTCCCATTGCTCCCATTGCTCCCATTGCTCCCAGTACTCCCAGTGCTCCCAGTGCTCCCATTGCTCCCAGTGCTCCCATTGCTCCCATTGCTCCCAGTGCTCCCATTGCTCCCAGTGCTCCCATTGCTCCCATTGCTCCCAGTGCTCCCAGTGCTCCCAATGCTCCCAGTGCTCCCAGTGCTCCCAGTGCTCCCATTGCTCCCAGTGCTCCCATTGCTCCCAGTGCTCCCAGTGCTCCCAGTGCTCCCATTGCTCCCATTGCTCCCATTGCTCCCATTGCTCCCAGTGCTCCCATTGCTCCCATTGCTCCCATTGCTCCCAGTGCTCCCATTGCTCCCATTGCTCCCATTGCTCCCATTGCTCCCATTGCTCCCAGTGCTCCCATTGCTCCCATTGCTCCCAGTGCTCCCAGTGCTCCCATTGCTCCCATTGCTCCCATTGCTCCCAGTGCTCCCATTGCTCCCAGTGCTCCCAGTGCTCCCAGTGCTCCCAGTGCTCCCATTGCTCCCAGTGCTCCCAGTGCTCCCATTGCTCCCAGTGCTCCCAGTGCTCCCAGTGCTCCCATTGCTCCCAGTGCTCCCAGTGCTCCCAGTGCTCCCAGTGCTCCCAGTGCTCCCATTGCTCCCATTGCTCCCAGTGCTCCCAGTGCTCCCATTGCTCCCATTGCTCCCAGTGCTCCCAGTGCTCCCATTGCTCCCATTGCTCCCAGTGCTCCCATTGCTCCCATTGCTCCCAGTGCTCCCAGTGCTCCCAGTGCTCCCAGTGCTCCCATTGCTCCCAGTGCTCCCAGTGCTCCCATTGCTCCCAGTGCTCCCAGTGCTCCCAGTGCTCCCATTGCTCCCAGTGCTCCCAGTGCTCCCATTGCTCCCAGTGCTCCCAGTGCTCCCAGTGCTCCCATTGCTCCCAGTGCTCCCATTGCTCCCAGTGCTCCCATTGCTCCCAGTGCTCCCAGTACATCCCAGTACATCCCAGTGCTCTCAGTGCTCCCATTGCTCCCATTGCTCCCATTGCTCCCAGTGCTCCCAGTGCTCCCATTGCTCCCAGTGCTCCCAGTGCTCCCATTGCTCCCATTGCTCCCAGTGCTCCCATTGCTCCCAGTGCTCCCAGTGCTCCCATTGCTCCCATTGCTCCCAGTGCTCCCATTGCTCCCAGTGCTCCCAGTGCTCCCATTGCTCCCAGTGCTCCCAGTGCTCCCATTGCTCCCAGTGCTCCCATTGCTCCCATTGCTCCCAGTGCTCCCATTGCTCCCAGTGCTCCCATTGCTCCCAGTGCTCCCAGTGCTCCCAGTGCTCCCAGTGCTCCCATTGCTCCCAGTGCTCCCAGTGCTCCCATTGCTCCCATTGCTCCCATTGCTCCCAGTGCTCCCAGTGCTCCCATTGCTCCCAGTGCTCCCATTGCTCCCATTGCTCCCAGTGCTCCCAGTGCTCCCAGTGCTCCCAGTGCTCCCAGTGCTCCCATTGCTCCCATTGCTCCCATTGCTCCCAGTGCTCCCATTGCTCCCATTACTCCCAGTGCTCCCATTGCTCCCAGTGCTCCCATTGCTCCCATTGCTCCCATTGCTCCCATTGCTCCCCAGTGCTCCCATTGCTCCCATTGCTCCCAGTGCTCCCATTGCTCCCATTGCTCCCATTGCTTCCATTGCTCCCAGTGCTCCCATTGCTCCCAGTGCTCCCAGTGCTCCCAGTGCTCCCATTGCTCCCATTGCTCCCAGTGCTCCCATTGCTCCCAGTGCTCCCAGTGCTCCCAGTGCTCCCATTGCTCCCATTGCTCCCAGTGCTCCCAGTGCTCCCAGTGCTCCCAGTGCTCCCATTGCTCCCATTGCTCCCATTGCTTCCATTGCTCCCAGTGCTCCCAGTGCTCCCATTGCTCCCAGTGCTCCCAGTGCTCCCAGTGCTCCCAGTGCTCCCAGTGCTCCCATTGCTCCCATTGCTCCCATTGCTCCCAGTGCTCCCATTGCTCCCATTACTCCCAGTGCTCCCATTGCTCCCAGTGCTCCCATTGCTCCCAGTGCTCCCATTGCTCCCATTGCTCCCAGTGCTCCCATTGCTCCCATTGCTCCCATTGCTCCCATTGCTCCCCAGTGCTCCCATTGCTCCCATTGCTCCCAGTGCTCCCAGTGCTCCCATTGCTCCCATTGCTTCCATTGCTCCCAGTGCTCCCATTGCTCCCAGTGCTCCCAGTGCTCCCAGTGCTCCCATTGCTCCCATTGCTCCCAGTGCTCCCATTGCTCCCAGTGCTCCCAGTGCTCCCATTGCTCCCATTGCTCCCAGTGCTCCCAGTGCTCCCAGTGCTCCCATTGCTCCCATTGCTCCCAGTGCTCCCAGTGCTCCCATTGCTCCCAGTGCTCCCAGTGCTCCCATTGCTCCCAGTGCTCCCAGTGCTCCCAGTGCTCCCATTGCTCCCATTGCTCCCAGTGCTCCCAGTGCTCCCAGTGCTCCCATTGCTCCCATTGCTCCCAGTGCTCCCAGTGCTCCCATTGCTCCCAGTGCTCCCAGTGCTCCCAGTGCTCCCATTGCTCCCAGTGCTCCCATTGCTCCCAGTGCTCCCAGTGCTCCCAGTGCTCCCAGTGCTCCCAGTGCTCCCATTGCTCCCATTGCTCCCAGTGCTCCCAGTGCTCCCATTGCCCCCATTGCCCCCATTGCTCCCAGTGCTCCCATTGCTCCCAGTGCTCCCAGTGCTCCCAGTGCTCCCATTGCTCCCAGTGCTCCCATTGCTCCCAGTGCTCCCAGTGCTCCCATTGCTCCCAGTGCTCCCATTGCTCCCAGTGCTGCCAGTGCTGCCAGTGCTCCCAGTGCTCCCATTGCTCCCAGTGCTCCCATTGCTCCCAGTGCTCCCAGTGCTCCCAGTGCTCCCAGTGCTCCCAGTGCTCCCAGTGCATCCCATTGCTCCCAGTGCTCCCAGTGCTCCCAGTGCTCCCATTGCTCCCAGTGCTCCCATTGCTCCCAGTGCTCCCAGTGCTCCCAGTGCTCCCAGTGCTCCCAGTGCTCCCATTGCTCCCAGTGCTCCCAGTGCTCCCATTGCTCCCAGTGCTCCCAGTGCTTCCAGTGCTCCCAGTACATCCCAGTGCTCCCATTGCTCCCAGTGCTCCCAGTGCTCCCATTGCTCCCAGTGCTCCCATTGCTCCCAGTGCTCCCAGTGCTCCCAGTGATCCCATTGCTCCCAGTGCTCCCAGTGCTCCCATTGCTCCCAGTGCTCCCAGTGCTCCCAGTGCTCCCATTGCTCCCATTGCTCCCATTGCTCCCAGTGCTCCCAGTGCTCCCAGTGCTCCCAGTGCTCCCAGTGCTCCCATTGCTCCCAGTGCTCCCAGTGCTCCCATTGCTCCCATTGCTCCCAGTGCTCCCAGTGCTCCCAGTGCTCCCATTGCTCCCATTGCTCCCAGTGCTCCCAGTGCTCCCATTGCTCCCATTGCTCCCAGTGCTCCCAGTGCTCCCAGTGCTCCCATTGCTCCCAGTGCTCCCAGTGCTCCCAGTGCTCCCATTGCTCCCAGTGCTCCCAGTGCTCCCATTGCTCCCATTGCTCCCAGTGCTCCCATTGCTCCCAGTGCTCCCAGTGCTCCCATTGCTCCCAGTGCTCCCATTGCTCCCAGTGCTCCCAGTGCTCCCAGTGCTCCCATTGCTCCCATTGCTCCCATTGCTCCCATTGCTCCCATTGCTCCCAGTGCTCCCAGTGCTCCCAGTGCTCCCATTGCTCCCAGTGCTCCCATTGCTCCCAGTGCTCCCAGTGCTCCCAGTGCTCCCAGTGCTCCCAGTGCTCCCATTGCTCCCATTGCTCCCAGTGCTCCCAGTGCTCCCATTGCTCCCATTGCTCCCATTGCTCCCATTGCTCCCATTGCTCCCATTGCTCCCATTGCTCCCAGTGCTCCCATTGCTCCCAGTGCTCCCAGTGCTCCCAGTGCTCCCATTGCTCCCATTGCTCCCAGTGCTCCCATTGCTCCCAGTGCTCCCAGTGCTCCCAGTGCTCCCAGTGCTCCCAGTGCTCCCATTGCTCCCAGTGCTCCCAGTGCTCCCATTGCTCCCAGTGCTCCCATTGCTCCCAGTGCTCCCATTGCTCCCAGTGCTCCCAGTGCTCCCAGTGCTCCCAGTGCTCCCATTGCTCCCAGTGCTCCCAGTGCTCCCATTGCTCCCAGTGCTCCCATTGCTCCCAGTGCTCCCCAGTGCTCCCATTGTTCCCAGTGCTCCCAGTGCTCCCATTGCTCCCAGTGCTCCCATTGCTCCCAGTGCTCCCAGTGCTCCCAGTGCTCCCAGTGCTCCCAGTGCTCCCAGTGCTCCCATTGCTCCCAGTGCTCCCAGTGCTCCCAGTGCTCCCAGTGCTCCCATTGCTCCCAGTGCTCCCATTGCTCCCAGTGCTCCCAGTGCTCCCAGTGCTCCCATTGCTCCCATTGCTCCCAGTGCTCCCATTGCTCCCAGTGCTCCCAGTGCTCCCATTGCTCCCAGTGCTCCCATTGCTCCCATTGCTCCCATTGCTCCCATTGCTCCCATTGCTCCCATTGCTCCCAGTGCTCCCATTGCTCCCATTGCTCCCAGTGCTCCCATTGCTCCCATTGCTCCCAGTGCTCCCATTGCTCCCAGTGCTCCCAGTGCTCCCATTGCTCCCAGTGCTCCCAGTGCTCCCATTGCTCCCATTGCTCCCATTGCTCCCAGTGCTCCCAGTGCTCCCATTGCTCCCAGTGCTCCCAGTGCTCCCAGTGCTCCCATTGCTCCCATTGCTCCCAGTGCTCCCAGTGCTCCCATTGCTCCCAGTGCTCCCAGTGCTCCCATTGCTCCCAGTGCTCCCATTGCTCCCATTGCTCCCATTGCTCCCATTGCTCCCAGTGCTCCCAGTGCTCCCATTGCTCCCATTGCTCCCATTGCTCCCAGTGCTCCCAGTGCTCCCATTGCTCCCATTGCTCCCAGTGCTCCCAGTGCTCCCAGTACATCCCATTGCTCCCAGTGCTCCCAGTGCTCCCAGTGCTCCCATTGCTCCCATTGCTCCCAGTGCTCCCAGTGCTCCCATTGCTCCCAGTGCTCCCAGTGCTCCCATTGCTCCCAGTGCTCCCATTGCTCCCATTGCTCCCATTGCTCCCATTGCTCCCAGTGCTCCCAGTGCTCCCATTGCTCCCATTGCTCCCATTGCTCCCAGTGCTCCCAGTGCTCCCATTGCTCCCATTGCTCCCATTGCTCCCATTGCTCCCAGTGCTCCCAGTGCTCCCATTGCTCCCATTGCTCCCATTGCTCCCAGTGCTCCCAGTGCTCCCATTGCTCCCATTGCTCCCATTGCTCCCAGTGCTCCCAGTACATCCCAGTACATCCCAGTGCTCCCAGTGCTCCCATTGCTCCCATTGCTCCCATTGCTCCCATTGCTCCCAGTGCCCCCAGTGCTCCCAGTACATCCCAGTTTGCCCCCACAGGAGATCGACCCCAGCCTGGGGGTGGCTGAGCTGCCGGATGAGTTCTTTGAAGAGGACAATGTTCTCAGCATGGGCAAGAAGATGATGCAGGAGGCAATGAGTGCGTTCCCTGGCATCGATGAGGCCATGAGCTATGCCGAGGTCATGAGGTCAGGGGGTATGGGGGGGATATGGGGGGCAGTGGGGGACACATTGAGCACTGTATTGGTTACCCCATTGATCATCCCATTGATTAACCCATTGGTCACACCATTGATGACCCCATTGATCATCCCATTGATCATCCCATTGATCACCCCATTGATCACACCATTGAGCATCCCATTGATTACTCCATTGATCACCACATTGAGCACCCTATTGGTTACCCCATTGATCACACCATTGATCAACCCATTGATCCCAAGGCTGGTGAAGGGGATGAACTTCTCAATGGGGCACCCCATTGCTCACCCCATTGATCTTCCCGTTGATAACCCCATTGATCACCACATTGAGCACCCCATTGATAGCCCCATTGATCACACCATTGATCACCTCATTGATTACCCCATTGATTGCCACATTGATCACCCCATTTATCACACCATTGACCACCCCATTGACCTCATTGCTCACCCATTGACCACCCATTGATCACCCCATTGATCACCCATTGACCACCCATTGATCACCCATTGCTCGCCCCATTGACCACCCCCATTGCTCACCCCATTGACCCCATTGACCCCATTGCTCACCCCATTGACCCCATTGATCATATTGATCCCATTGACCCCATTGACCCCATTGTCTCCATTGACCCCATTGATCACCCATTGATCACCCCATTGACCACCCATTGATCCCATTGACCCCATTGATCCCATTGACCCCATTAACCCCATTGACCCCATTAACCCCATTAACCCCATTGACCCCATTGCTCCCATTAACCCCATTGACCCCATTGCCCCCAGGCTGGTCAAGGGGATGAACTTCTCCGTTGTGGTGTTTGACACGGCCCCAACCGGACACACCTTGAGGCTGCTCAACTTCCCAACCATAGTGGAGCGAGGCCTGGGCCGGCTCATGCAGATCAAGAACCAGATCAGCCCCTTCATCTCCCAGGTATGTGGGGCAGCCCCATAGATTGTGTGGGGCAGCCCCATAGATTCTGTGGGGCAGCCCCATAGATTGTGTGGGGCAGCCCCATAGATTGTGTGGGGCAGCCCCATAGATTGTGTGGGGCAGCCCCATAGATTCTGTGGGCAGCCCCATAGATTGTGTGGGGCAGCCGCATAGATTGTGTGAGGCAGCCCCATAGATTGTGTGGGGCAGCCCCATAGATTCTGTGGGGCAGCCCCATAGATTGTGTGGGGCAGCCCCATAGATTGTGTGGGGCAGCCCCGTAGATTGTGTGGGGCAGCCCCATAGATTGTGTGGGGCAGCCCCATAGATTGTGTGGGGCAGCCCCATAGATTGTGTGGGGCAGCCGCATAGATTGTGTGGGGCAGACCCATAGATTGTGTGGGGCAGCCCCATAGATTCTGTGGGGCAGCCCCATAGATTGTGTGAGGCAGCCCCATGGATTGTGTGGGGCAGACCCATAGATTGTGTGGGGCCAGACGTGGGGTTAGGGGTTTAATGCTCTGCCCCATAGATGTGCAACATGTTGGGCTTGGGGGATATGAACGCGGATCAATTGGCCTCGAAGCTGGAGGAGACTCTGCCTGTTATCCGCTCAGTCAGTGAGCAGTTCAGGGACCCGGTGAGGACACTGCTATGGGGCAGGGAGGGGGATGGGGGCTATGGGGCACAGTGGGGCAGGGAGAGGGGTGGGGGCTATGGGGCATGGAGAGGGGATGGGGGCTATGGGGCAGGGAGAGGGATGGGGGCTATGGGGCATGGAGAGGGATGGGGGCTATGGGGCAGGGAGAGGGATGGGGGCTATGGGGCAGGGAGAGGGATGGGGGCTATGGGGCAGGGAGAGGGGATGGGGGCTATGGGGCAGGGAGAGGGGTGGGGGCTATGGGGCACAGTGGGGCAGGGAGAGGGATGGGGGCTATGGGGCATGGAGAGGGATGGGGGCTATGGGGCTATGGGGCAGGGAGAGGGGTGGGGGCTATGGGGCACAGTGGGGCAGGGAGAGGGATGGGGGCTATGGGGCAGGGAGAGGGATGGGGGCTATGGGGCAGGGAGAGGGGATGGGGGCTATGGGGCAGGGAGAGGGATGGGGGCTATGGGGCACAATGGGGCAGGGAGAGGGATGGGGGCTATGGGGCATGGAGAGGGATGGGGGCTATGGGGCAGGGAGAGGGATGGGGGCTATGGGGCAGGGAGAGGGATGGGGGCTATGGGGCTATGGGGCAGGGAGAGGGATGGGGGCTATGGGGCTATGGGGCAGGGAGAGGGATGGGGGCTATGGGGCAGGGAGAGGGATGGGGGCTATGGGGCAGGGAGAGGGATGGGGGCTATGGGGCAGGGAGAGGGATGGGGGCTATGGGGCAGGGAGAGGGATGGGGGCTATGGGGCAGGGAGGGGGATGGGGGCTATGGGGCAGGGAGAGGGGTGGGGGCTATGGGGCAGGGACAGGGATGGGGGCTATGGGGCACAGTGGGGCAGGGAGAGGGATGGGGGCTATGGGGCAGGGAGAGGGGTGGGGGCTATGGGGCATGGAGAGGGGATGGGGGCTATGGGGCACAGTGGGGCAGGGAGAGGGATGGGGGCTATGGGGCTATGGGGCATGGAGAGGGATGGGGGCTATGGGGACACTGGTGCTGAAGGGGATGGGGGATATGGGGATGTGGGATGGTAGAGGGGGAGGGGATAATGGGGTGGAATGTGGGTCTTTAGGGTGGGATATGGTGATGCCAAAGGGTAATGGGGATAATAGGGTGGTATTTATGGCTCTGGGCTGGGCTATGGGGATCCCAAACCCAATGGCCCCATAGGGATGCAGCTGAGCAGCTCTGGCTGCATTCCCACAGTGCCTCCTGCACCAGGCTCAGGTTAGGGTTAGGGCTGTGACCCCATAACCCACCCGACCCTAATGGTGTCTATGGGGTTAGGGTTAGGGCTGTGACCCCATAACCCACCCGACCCTAATGGTGTCTATGGGGCTGGATAGGAACAAACAACCTTCATCTGTGTGTGTATTGGGTTAGGGTTAGGGCTGTGACCCCATAACCCAGGCTCAGGTTAGGGTTAGGGCTGTGACCCCATAACCCACTTGACCCTAATGGTGTCTATAGGAACAAACAACCTTCATCTGTGTGTGTATTGGGTTAGGGTTAGGGCTGTGACCCCATAACCCAGGCTCAGGTTAGGGTTAGGGTTAGGGCTGTGACCCCATAACCCAGGCTCAGGTTAGGGTTAGGGTTAGGGCTGTGACCCCATAACCCACCTGACCCTAATGGTGTCTATAGGAACAAACAACCTTCATCTGTGTGTGTATTGGGTTAGGGTTAGGGCTGTGACCCCATAACCCACCTGACCCTAATGGTGTCTATGGGGATAGGGTTAGGGCTGTGACCCCATAACCCACCTGACCCTAATGGTGTCTATAGGAACAAACAACCTTCATCTGTGTGTGTATTGGGTTAGGGTTAGGGCTGTGACCCCATAACCCACCTGACCCTAATGGTGTCTATGGGGTTAGGGTTAGGGCTGTGACCCCATAACCCACCTGACCCTAATGGTGTCTATGGGGTTAGGGTTAGGGCTGTGACCCCATAACCCAGGCTCAGGTTAGGGTTAGGGCTGTGACCCCATAACCCCCCTGACCCCAATGGTGTCTATAGGAACAAACAACCTTCATCTGTGTGTGTATTGCTGAGTTCCTGTCCCTGTACGAGACCGAGCGGCTGATCCAGGAACTGGCCAAGTGTCACATTGACACCCACAACATTGTAGTGAACCAGCTGGTGTTCCCTGACCCACTGAGGCCCTGCAGGATGTGTGAGGCCAGACACAGGATCCAGGCCAAGTACCTGGACCAGGTAACACTGAGCCTGAACCTGACAATAAACCTGACACTAAACCTGACACTAAACCTGATCCTAACCCTGATCCTAACCCTGATCCTAACCCTAACCCTAACCCTAACCCTAACCCTAACCCTAACCCTAACCCTAACACTAAACCTGACACTAAACCTGATCCTAACCCTGATCCTAACCCTGATCCTAACCCTAACCCTAACCCTAACCCTAACCCATAACCCTAACCCAGCAGAAGATCCAGGCCAAGTACCTGGACCAGGTAACACTGAGCCTGAACCTGACCCTAAACCTGACACTAAACCTGATCCTAACCCTAACCCTGATCCTAACCCTAACCCTAACCCTAACCCTAAACCTGATCCTAACCCTAACCCTGATCCTAACCCTAACCCTAACCCTAACCCTAAACCTGATCCTAACCCTAACCCTGATCCTAACCCTAACCCTAACCCTAACCCATAACCCTAACCCTAACCCTAACCCTAACCCAGCAGAAGATCCAGGCCAAGTACCTGGACCAGGTAACAGCCGAACCTGAACCTGACACTAAACCTGACACTAACCCTAACCCTAACCGTAATCCTAAACCTGACCCTAAACCTGATCCTAACCCTAACCCTGACCCTAATGGTAACCACCTACCCCTAACCTGAACCCTAACCCTAACCCCATAACCCTAACACTGACCCTAACCCTAACCCTAACCCGAACCCTAAACATGACCCTAACGCTAACCCCAAACCTAACCCATAACCACAATCTTAACTCAAACCATAACCTACCCATAAACCTAACCCTAACCTTAACCCTAACCTCATAACCATAACCCTAACCCAGCACAAGATCCAGGCCAAGTACCTGGACCAGGTACCCCCATGACCATAACCCTGACCCTAACCCTATTAGTACCCCACTAACCATAACCTGAACCATAACCACAACCCTAATCCTAAACCTAATGCCAAGTACCTGGACCAGTTACCCCCTGAACCATGACCAAAACCATACCCATAACCCTAATGGTACCCCCCTAACCATAACCCTAACCCCCTAACCCTAAACCATAACCATAACGCTAACCCTAACCATAATCTTAACCCTAACCATAACCTATCCATAAACCTAACTCCAACCCCAACGCTAACCCTAACCCATAACCATAACCCTAACCATAACCCTGACCCTAACCATAACCATAATCCTAACCATAACCCTAATAACCCTAACCTAACCCTAACCCTGGGGGTGGCTTGGTTGAACTGGGTATGTGGGGCAGCCCTGCATGAACCCGGATCCTCTATGGGGCTGGGGGAAGGATTAAGGTTGTGCTTTGTGCTGCTGTGGGGTTCGCTATGGGGCTCAGGGCCTGCCCCCTAACCAGCCCCTGTCCTGCCCCATAACCAGCCCCTCTCCTGCCCCATAACCAGCCCCCCTCCTGCCCCATAACCAGCCCCTCTCCTGCCCCATAACCAGCCCCTGTCCTGCCCCATAACCAGCCCCTGTCCTGCCCCATAACCAGCCCCTGTCCTGCCCCATAACCAGCCCCTGTCCTGCCCCATAACCAGCCCCTCTCCAGCCCCATAACCAGCCCCTCTCCTGCCCCATAACCAGCCCCCCTCCTGCCCCATAACCAGCCCCTCTCCTGCCCATAACCAGCCCCTCTCCTGCCCCATAACCAGCCCCTCTCCTGCCCCATAACCAGCCCCTCTCCTGCCCCATAACCAGCCCCTCTCCTGCCCCATAACCAGCCCCTCTCCTGCCCCATAACCAGCCCCTCCTGCCCCATAACCAGCCCCTCTCCTGCCCCATAACCAGCCCCTCTCCTGCCCCATAACCAGCCCCTCCTGCCCCATAACCAGCCCCTCTCCTGCCCCATAACCAGCCCCTCTCCTGCCCCATAACCAGCTCCTGTCCTGCCCCATAACCAGCCCCCCTCCTGCCCCATAACCAGCCCCTGTCCTGCCCCATAACCAGCTCCTCTCCTGCCCCATAACCAGCCCCTCCTGCCCCATAACCAGCCCCTCTCCTGCCCCATAACCAGCCCCTCCTGCCCCATAACCAGCCCCCCTCCTGCCCCATAACCAGCCCCTCCTGCCCCATAACCAGCCCCTCTCCTGCCCCATAACCAGCCCCTCTCCTGCCCCATAACCAGCCCCTCTCCTGCCCCATAACCAGCCCCTCCTGCCCCATAACCAGCCCCTCTCCTGCCCCATAACCAGCCCCTCTCCTGCCCCATAACCAGCCCCTCTCCTGCCCCATAACCAGCCCCTGTCCTGCCCCATAACCAGCCCCTGTCCTGCCCCATAACCAGCCCCTCTCCTGCCCCATAACCAGCCCCTCCTGCCCCATAACCAGCCTCTCCTGCCCCATAACCAGCCCCTGTCCTGCCCCATAACCAGCCCCTCTCCTGCCCCATAACCAGCCCCTCCTGCCCCATAACCAGCCCCCCTCCTGCCCCATAACCAGCCCCTCCTGCCCCATAACCAGCCCCTCTCCTGCCCCATAACCAGCCCCTCTCCTGCCCCATAACCAGCCCCTCTCCTGCCCCATAACCAGCCCCTCCTGCCCCATAACCAGCCCCTCTCCTGCCCCATAACCAGCCCCTGTCCTGCCCCATAACCAGCCCCTGTCCTGCCCCATAACCATCCCCTTCTGCCCCATAACCAGCCCCTCTCCTGCCCCATAACCAGCCCCTGTCCTGCCCCATAACCAGCCCCTCTCCTGCCCCATAACCAGCTCCTCTCCTGCCCCATAACCAGCTCCTCTCCTGCCCCATAACCAGCCCCTGTCCTGCCCCATAACCAGCCCCTCCTGCCCCATAACCAGCCCCTCTCCTGCCCCATAACCAGCCCCTGTCCTGCCCCATAACCAGCCCCTGTCCTGCCCCATAACCAGCCCCTGTCCTGCCCCCTAACCAGCCCCTCCTGCCCCATAACCAGCCCCTCTCCTGCCCCATAACCAGCCCCTCTCCTGCCCCATAACCAGCCCCTCTCCTGCCCCATAACCAGCCCCCCTCCTGCCCCATAACCAGCCCCTCTCCTGCCCCATAACCAGCCCCTGTCCTGCCCCATAACCAGCCCCTCTCCTGCCCCATAACCAGCCCCTCCTGCCCCATAACCAGCCCCTGTCCTGCCCCATAGATGGAGGATCTCTATGAGGACTTCCACATCGTGAAGCTGCCGCTGCTGCCCCATGAGGTCCGTGGGGCTGACAAAGTCAACTCCTTCTCCTCCCTCCTGCTGGACCCATATCAACCCCCCAGCCCCAAATGACCCCATTGGGGTCACCCCATATCCACCCCATAGTGTCCTATGGGGCCGTGTGAATAACACCCAGCTTGAGCTGTTGCCGTGTGGGGTGTTGCTATGGGGTGACGTTAACAGCACTTGGCTATGGGCCCAATGGGGCTGTAGGGACCTCAGTTAGTGCTTGGGGGGGGTTAATGGGGTCGCTATGGGGCAGAGGGGTCAGGGGTCCTGCTGGGATCTGTCCCTATGACCCCACTGCTGGCACAGGGATATGGGGACGGAGCCAAGGCCCCATAGGGCACCCGATACCCCTCCCATAGGGGTGTATGTGGGTCTCCATCCCCACCCCTGCCCCACGGCAGGCCCAGCCCCACAATGGGATTTAAGGCTGTGGGACTGACCCTACAGACCCATAGTGGGGCTGCCCCATTGCAGAGGTAGGTGTGGGGTGTGTGGGGTGGGATGGATATAGGGGACATGGGGGTGACCCCATAGTGTATGGGGTGTATGGGGTGGGATGGGATGTGGGGGACATGGGGGTGACCCCATAGTGTATGGGGTGGGATGCGGTGTATGGGGTGTATGGGATGGGATGGATGTGGGGGACATGGGGGTCACCCCATAGTGTATGGGGTGTATGGGATGGGGGGTCCTGGGGGTGACCCCATAGTGTATGGGGTGGGATGGGATGTGGGGCACATGGGGGTGACCCCATAGTGTATGGGGTGGGATGGGATGGGGCTCCTGGGGGTCACCCCATAGTGTATGGGGTGGGATGGATGGGGGGTCCTGGGGGTCACCCCATAGTGTATGGGGTGGGATGGATATAGGGGACATGGGGGTGATCCCATAATGTATGGGGTGGGATGGGATGTGGGGGATATGGGGGTGACCCCATAGTGTATGGGGTGGGATGGATATAGGGGACATGGGGGTGACCCCATAGTGTATGGGGTGGGATGGGGGGGGCATGGGGGTGACCCCATAGTGTATGGGGTGGGATGGATATAGGGGACATGGGGGTGACCCCATAGTGTATGGGATGGGATGGATGGGGTGTATGGGGTGGGATGTATGGGGGGGTCCTGGGGGTGACCCCATAGTGTATGGGGTGGGATGGATGTGGGGCACATGTGGGTCACCCCATAGTGTGTGTATGGGGGGGGTGTCCCCCAGGTCACATGACGGTGACGTACACGTCACGTGTGGCCACCGCTCGGTTCGGAGGCTTCTCGCGGCTGCTGCTGCTGTGGAGAGGAAGCAACTGATGTATAGAGATGTATAGAGATGTATAGAGATGTACCTGCCTATAGGTGCCTATGGGGCAGGATGTGGGGCAGGATGTGGGGCAGGGAGATGTGGGGCAGGGCTGTACCTGCTGCTCAGCA
Source organism: Melopsittacus undulatus (assembly GCF_012275295.1). Taxonomy (NCBI): domain Eukaryota; kingdom Metazoa; phylum Chordata; class Aves; order Psittaciformes; family Psittaculidae; genus Melopsittacus; species Melopsittacus undulatus. Next base: position 422,592 of record NC_047549.1, on the reverse strand, counting down.
TGGCCTATAGGTGCCTATGGGGCAGGATGTGGGGCAGGATGTGGGGCAGGATGTGGAGCAGGATGTGGGGCAGGGATGTACCTGGTGCTCAGCATGCCCTATAGGTGTCTATGGGGCAGGGATGTGGGGCAGGGAGATGTGGGGCAGGGAGATGTGGGGCAGAGCTATGGGGGGACAGGACCCCCATGTGTGGGGCCGACCCCTGACCCCCCCTCAGGTTCCTGCTGTCCGAGGCTCAGAGGAGACTCTTTGAGAAGCTTGTTCTTTAGTGCGACAAATCCCAGTAACCCCTCCCAGTGCTCCCAGTGCTCCCAGTGACCCCTCCCAGTGCTCCCAGTGCTCCCAGTAACCCCTCCCAGTGCTCCCAGTGCTCCCAGTGACCCCTCCCAGTGCTCCCAGTGCTCCCAGTAACCCCTCCCAGTGCTCCCAGTGCTCCCAGTAACCCCTCCCAGTGCTCCCAGTGCTCCCAGTGACCCCTCCCAGTGCTCCCAGTAACCCCTCCCAGTGCTCCCAGTGACCCCTCCCAGTGCTCCCAGTGCTCCCAGTAACCCCTCCCAGTGCTCCCAGTGACCCCTCCCAGTGCTCCCAGTGACCCTTCCCAGTGCTCCCAGTAACCCCTCCCAGTGCTCCCAGTGACCCCTCCCAGTGCTCCCAGTGCTCCCAGTGACCCCTCCCAGTGCTCCCAGTGCTCCCAGTAACCCCTCCCAGTGCTCCCAGTAACCCCTCCCAGTGCTCCCAGTAACCCCTCCCAGTGCTCCCAGTGACCCCTCCCGGTGCTCCCAGTGACCACTCCCAGTGCTCCCAGTTCTCCCAGTGCCCTCAGTTCTCTCAGTTCACCCCAGTGTCCCCTCCCAGTTCTCCCCAGTATCCCCAGTTCATCCCAGTTCATCTCAGTTCATCCCAGTTTATCCCAGTTCCCCCCCCAGGTTTCTACGTGGCCGTGGTCCTGGAGCGCTGGTGGGCTCAGTTCCGCTCCCAGTATCCCCAGTACACCCCAGTTCACCCAGTCCCCCCCCATCATAGGTTTCTATGTGGCGCTGGTCCTGGAGCGCTGGTGGGCTCAGTTCCGCTCCCAGTACACCCCACTTCATCCCAGTACATCCCAGTACATCCCAGTACATCCCAGTTTCCCCCCATCATAGGTTTCTATGTGGCTGTGGTCCTGGAGCGCTGGTGGGCTCAGTTCCGCTCCGTGCCCGCTCCCAGCTCTCCCAGTATCCCCAGTATCCCCAGTACATCCCAGTTCCCCCTCAGGTTTCTATGTGTCCGTGGTCCTGGAGCGCTGGTGGGCTCAGTTCCGCTCCCAGTATCCCCAGTACATCCCAGTTTATCCCAGTTTCCCCCCCCCCATCATAGGTTTCTATGTGGCTGTGGTCCTGGAGCGCTGGTGGGCTCAGTTCCGCTCCCAGTATCCCCAGTACATCCCAGTTCCCCCCCAGGTTTCTATGTGGCTCTGGTCCTGGAGCGCTGGTGGGCTCAGTTCCCCCCCAGTATCCCCAGTACACCCCAGTACATCCCAGTTCATCCCAGTTCATCCCAGTACATCCCAGTATCCCCTCAGGTTTCTATGTGGCTGTGGTCCTGGAGCGCTGGTGGGCTCAGTTCCGCTCCCAGTACATCCCAGTTCACACCAGTTCATCCCAGTACATCCCAGTCCCCCCCCATCATAGGTTTCTATGTGTCCGTGGTCCTGGAGTGCTGGTGGGCTCAGTTCCGCTCCCAGTATCCCCAGTACATCCCAGTTTACCCAGTTCCCCCCCCAGGTTTCTATGTGTCCGTGGTCCTGGAGCGCTGGTGGGCTCAGTTCCGCTCCCAGTATCCCCAGTTCATCCCAGTACATCCCAGTTTATCCCAGTATCCCCCCAGGTTTCTATGTGGCCGTGGTCCTGGAGCGCTGGTGGGCTCAGTTCCGCTCCCAGTACATCCCAGTTCACACCAGTACATCCCAGTACATCCCAGTACACCCCAGTACATCCCAGTATCCCCCCATCATAGGTTTCTATGTAGCGCTGGTCCTGGAGCGCTGGTGGGCTCAGTTCCGCTCCCAGTATCCCCAGTACATCCCAGTTCACACCAGTTAATCCCAGTATCCCCTCAGGTTTCTATGTGTCCGTGGTCCTGGAGCGCTGGTGGGCTCAGTTCCGCTCCCAGTACATCCCAGTTCATCCCAGTTGATCCCAGTTCACACCAGTACATCCCAGTCTCCCCACCATAGGTTTCTATGTGGCTGTGGTCCTGGAGCGCTGCTGGGCTCAGTTCCGCTCCCAGTATCCCCAGTACATCCCAGTTGATCCCAGTTCACACCAGTACATCCCAGTCTCCCCATCATAGGTTTCTATGTGGCTGTGGTCCTGGAGCGCTGGTGGGCTCAGTTCCGCTCCCAGTTCATCCCAGTTGATCCCAGTACATCCCAGTACATCCCAGTTCCCCCCATCATAGGTTTCTATGTGGCTCTGGTCCTGGAGCGCTGGTGGGCTCAGTTCCGCTCCCAGTATCCCCAGTACATCCCAGTACATCCCAGTACATCCCAGTACATCCCAGTTCCCCCTCAGGTTTCTATGTGTCCGTGGTCCTGGTCCGCTGCTGGGCTCAGTTCCGCTCGGTGCCGGCTCCGGACGGGCTGATGCTCGCGGTCGTCGGGAGCGTGCACGGGTCGGACACGCGCGGGAGGCTCCTGCGCAGGACAATGATGCGCTATGGGAGCCTGGCGGCCGTACTGGGAGCACTGGGATGGGGATACTGGGAACACTGGGAGCACTGGGAGCTATGGGATGGGGATACTGGGAGCACTGGGAGCAATGGGAGCACTGGGAGCAATGGGAGCACTGGGGATACTGGGAGCACTGGGAGCACTGGGAGCTATGGGATGGGGATACTGGGAGCACTGGGATGGGGATACTGGGAACACTGGGAGCAGTGGGAGCTATGGGAGCACTGGGATGGGGATACTGGGAACACTGGGAGCACTGGGAGCACTGGGAGCAATGGGAGCTATGGGAGCCTGGCGGCCGTGCTCGTGCTCAGAGCCGTCAGCTCAGCCGCGCAAGCGCTTCCCGACCCACGACCACCTGGTGCAGGCGGGTGCGCGCAATGGGGATACTGGGAGCACTGGGAGCAATGGGATGAGGATACTGGGAACAGTGGGAACACTGGGACAAGGTGCTGGGGATACTGGGATGATGCGCTATGGGGCACTGGGAACAGTGGGAACACTGGGATGGGGGTGTGCGTGGTCAGCTCGGGCAGTGACGTCACAGTTACAGTCAATAACGTCACAGTTACACTCAGTGACGTCACAGTTACAGTCAATGACGTCACAGTTACAGTCAGTGACATCACAGTTATGGTCAATGACGTCACAGTCAGTGTCATCACAGTCACAGTGACGTCACAGTTACGGTCAATGACGTCACAGTCACAGTCAGTGACATCACGGTCACACTCAGTGACGTCACACTCACCATCAATGACGTCACAGTTGCAGTCAGTGACGTCACATTCACCATTAGTGACGTCACAAACACGATCAATGACGTCACTCTGCCGCCCCCACCCCATTGGCTCAGGGTTCCTGCCCCGCTCCTGCAGCAGCTTCGCTCCCCCCACAACCAGTTCTGGGTCACGTGTTTGGTTCTCGGCTCTGGCTGCTCAGGCCAGGACAGAAGGTCGGGTCAGGGATGATGGAGCCTTCAAGCTGCTCATGGAGGTGACCCCTGACCCCCCCATGGACCCCTGACCCCCCCCATGGACCCCATCACCCCCCCAAAGAGACCCCCTCACCCCCAAACCCCCCCTTAAAGTGACCCCCCAACCCCCCCCCAAAGGGACCCCCAAACCCCCCCAATTGACCCCCGAACCCCCACCCCAAAGGTACCCCCTGACCCCCACAGGGACCCCCAAACCCCCCCCCCAAAGGGACCCCCTGACCCCCCCTCAAAGGGACCCCAAACCCCCCCCCCCCCGGACCCCCAAACCCCCCCCCAAAGGGACCCAAACCCCCCCCCCAAAGGGACCCCCTGACCCCCCCCAAAAGGGACCCCAAACCCCCCCCCCATGGACCCCATGACCCCCCCCCAAAGAGACCCCCAAACCCCCCCCAAAGGTACCCCCAAACCCCCCCCCCCCAGGGACCCCCCAAACCCCCCCCACAGGGACCCCCAAACCCCCCCCAAAGTTACCCCCAAACCCCCCTCCCAGGGACCCCCAAACCCCCCCCCCAAAAGGACCCCCAGACCCAACCCCCACAGGGACCCCCAACCCCCCCCCCAAAGGGACCCCCTAACCCCCCCCTCCCCCCCCCCCCCCCAGGACCCCAACCAGCACCCCCAACCCGCCCATGGCCCCCCCATTATAGGAGCTGAACCGGTTCCGGGCCCACTGCAGCCTCCTGTTCCACTATGACTGGATCAGTGTCCCACTGGTGTACACACAGGTGGGTACTGGGAGCACTGGGATGCAATGGGGTTGGGGGGGAGGCTGGATGGGGAGCTGGGTGTGAAGGGGCATGGGGGGACATGAAAGAATGAGGGGTAGGGTTTAGTGTGAGGGGTCCGTGCCCATGGTATGGGGTTGGAACCGGATGATCTTTAGGGTTAGGGTTAGGCTTAGGGTTAGGGTTAAGGTCCTTTCCTTTAAGGTCCTTTCCTTTAAGGTCCTTTCCAACCCTAACCTATGGTTCTATGGCATGGGGAGACACAGACAGGGATAGGGGACCCCAAAAGGGATGGAGGGACATGGAGCAGGGGATATAGGGATGTTGCCATGGGATGAGGGGACATAAAAGGATGTGGGGGGATATGTTAGGGAAGTAGGGGGACAAGAATGGTGGGACCAAGAATGGGGTCACACCAAGAATGGGGTGACCTGGAGAGGGATGCAGGTGAGGATGGAGAGGGATAGAGGTGAGGATGGAGGTGAGGATGGAAGCACATGGGCATGCAGGTGAGGATGGAGAGGGATGGAGGTGAGGATGGAGAGGGATGCAGGTGAGGATGGCAGGACATAGGGATACAGGTGAGGATGGAGGTGAGGATGGAGAGGGATGGAGGTGAGGATTGGGATGGATGGAGGTGAGGCTGAAGCCCATAGGGATGCAGATGAGGATGCAGGTGAGGCTGAAGCCCATAGGGATGGAGGTGAGGATGCAGGTGAGGCTGAAGCCCATAGAGATGCAGGTGAGGATGCAGGTGAGGCTGAAGCCCATAGGGATGCAGGTGAGGATGGAGGTGAGGCTGAAGCCCATAGGGATGCAGATGAGGATGCAGGTGAGGCTGAAGCCCATAGGGATGGAGGTGAGGATGCAGGTGAGGCTGAAGCCCATAGGGATGCAGGTGAGGATGGAGGTGAGGATGCAGGTGAGGCTGAAGCCCATAGAGATGCAGGTGAGGATGCAGGTGAGGCTGAAGCCCATAGGGATGCAGGTGAGGATGGAGGTGAGGATGCAGGTGAGGCTGAAGCCCATAGGGATGCAGGTGAGGATGGAGGTGAGGATGGAGGTGAGGCTGAAGCCCATAGGGATGCAGGTGAGGATGCAGGTGAGGATGCAGGTGAGGCTGAAGCCCCTAGGGCTGCAGGTGAGGTTGGAGGTGAGGCTGAAGCCCATGGGGATGCAGATGAGGATGGAGGTGAGGCTGAAGCCCATAGGGATGCAGGTGAGGCTGAAGCCCATAGGGGTGGAGGTGAGGCTGAAGCCCATAGGGATGCAGGTGAGGCTGAAGCCCATAGGGATGCAGGTGAGGATGCAGGTGAGGCTGAAGCCCCTAGTGCTGCCCTGCCCTATGCTGTGCTCACCCAAGGCCCCTGTCCCATTCTCCAGGTGGTCACCATCGCTGTCTACACCTTCTTCGTCACCTGCCTCATTGGGAGGCAGTTCCTAGACCCGGCTCAAGGTTATGCAGGACATGAGCTGGACATGAAGCAGTTCCTAGACCCGGCTCAAGGCTATGCAGGACATGAGCTGGACATGAGGCAGTTCCTAGACCCGGCTCAAGGTTATGCAGGACATGAGCTGGACATGAAGCAGTTCCTAGACCCGGCTCAAGGTTATGCAGGACATGAGCTGGACATGAGGCAGTTCCTAGACCCGGCTCAAGGTTATGCAGGACATGAGCTGGACATGAGGCAGTTCCTAGACCCGGCTCAAGGTTATGCAGGACATGAGCTGGACCTGGGGCTGCCTGTGTTCACCCTGCTGCAGTTCTTCTTCTATGTGGGGTGGCTCAAGGTGGGGCTGGGGGGGCACGGTGGAACTATGGGGTATATGATGGCCCTATGGGATATATGGTTGCCCATGGGATATATGGTGGCCCCATGGGACACACGGTCGCCCTATGGGATATATGGTGGCCACATGGGATATATGGTTGCCCCATTGGGACATATGGTTGCCCAAAGGACATATGGTGGCCCCATGGGATATATGGTGGCCCCATAGGACATATGGTTGCCCAAGGGGACAAACAGTGGCCCCATGGGACATATGGTGGCCCCATGGGATATATGGTAGCCCAAGGGGACATATGGTAGCCCAATAGGACACATGGTTGCCCATGGGATATATGGTGGCCCCATGGGATATATGGTGGCCCCATGGGACATATGGTAGCCCAATGGGACATATGGTAGCCCAATGGGACATATGGTAGCCCCATGGTACATATGGTAGCCCAATGGGACATATGGTAGCCCCATGGGACATATGGTTGCCCAAGGGGAAACACAGTGGCCCCATGGGACATATGGTGGCCCCATAGGACATATGGTGGCCCATGGGATATATGGTTACCCATGGGACATATGGTTGCCCAAGGGGAAACACAGTGGCCTCATGGGACATATGGTTACTCAAGGGGACATATGGTAGCCCCATAGGACATATGGTAGCCCCATGGGCCACAATGGGCTCATTGCAGGTAGCCGAGCAGCTCATCAACCCCTTTGGGGAGGATGACGACGACTTCGAGACCAACACACTCATTGACAGGAACTTCCAGGTGTGTCCATCCCATTCCCATTGGGATCAGGGATCAGGATCTGGGTCTGGGATCTGGGTCTGGGATCTGGGATCTGGGTCTGGGATCTGGGTCTGGGATCTGGGTCTGGGTCTGGGATCAGGGTCTGGGATCAGGGTCTGGGATCAGGGTCTGGGATCTGGGTCTGGGATCAGGATCTGGGATCTGGGTCTGGGATCTGGGATCGGGATCTGGGTCTGGGATCAGGGTCTGGGATCTGGGTCTGGGTCTGGGATCTGGGTCTGGGATCAGGGTCTGGGATCTGGGTCTGGGTCTGGGATCTGGGTCTGGGATCAGGGTCTGGGATCTGGGTCTGGGTCTGGGATCTGGGTCTGGGGTCTGGGATCTGGGTCTGGGATCAGGATCAGGATCTGGGTCTGGGATCTGGGTCTGGGTCTGGGATCTGGGTCTGGGTCTGGGATCTGGGTCTGGGATCAGGGTCTGGGATCTGGGTCTGGGTCTGGGATCTGGGTCTGGGATCTGGGTCTGGGTCTGGGATCAGGATCTGGGTCTGGGATCAGGATCTGGGTCTGGGATCTGGGTCTGGGATCTGGGTCTGGGTCTGGGATCTGGGTCTGGGATCTGGGTCTGGGATCTGGGTCTGGGATCTGGGATCTGGGTCTGGGATCTGGGTCTGGGATCAGGATCTGGGTCTGGGATCAGGATCTGGGATCTGGGTCTGGGATCTGGGTCTGGGATCTGGGTCTGGGATCTGGGATCTGGGTCTGGGTCTGGGATCAGGGATCAGGGTCTGGGATCTGGGTCTGGGATCTGGGATCTGGGTCTGGGATCTGGGTCTGGGATCAGGATCTGGGTCTGGGATCAGGATCTGGGATCTGGGTCTGGGATCTGGGTCTGGGATCAGGATCTGGGTCTGGGATCAGGATCTGGGTCTGGGATCAGGCTCCAGGATCAGGATCAGGCACCGGGAATGGGCCCATAGGTGAGGATGGGCCTGGGGTCTGTGCCCCAGGTGTCGATGCTGGCAGTGGATGAGCTCTATGGGCAGCTGCCGGCGCTGGAGCAGGACAGGTCCTGGGACACCAACAGTCCCAGGGCTCCATATACAGCAGCTGCATCACTGAGACAACAACCGTTCCGGGGGTCAGCCAGTGACATCACATATGTGGGGAGGGGACACACAAACACCCCCCCCAAACCCCCATCCATGACCCCCTGAACCCCCACCCGTGACCCCCCCCAAACCCCTTCTATGACCCCCCCAAACCCATGACCCCCCTAACCCCATTCATGACCCCCCCAAACCCCCCCATACCCCATCCATGACACCCCAAATCCCCCCAACCCCATTACATGACCCCCCCCAACCCCCATATATGAACCCCCAACCCCCTTCTATGACCCCCCCAACCCCATTACATGACCCCCCCAACCCCTCCCCAACCCCATTACATGACCCTCCCAACCCCATCCATGACCCCCCAAACCCCCCCAACCACATTACATGACCCCCCCAAACCCCATTACATGACACCCCCCAACCCCCATCCATGACCCCCCCAAGCCCCCCCCAACCCTATTACATGACCCCCCCCAACCCCATTACATGACCCCCCCAACTCCCATCCATGACCCCCCCCGAAGCCCCCCCCAACCCTATTACATGACCCCCCCAACCCCCATCCATGACCCCCAAAACCCCCATCCATGACCCCTCCCAACCCCCATCCATGATCCCCCCAACCCCCTTCCATGACCCCCCAACCCCTTCCATGACCCTTCCAACCCCCTTCCATGACCCCCCAACCCCCATCCATGACCCCCCCAAACCCCTTCCATGAGGGGGTCTGGTTACCCCCACACCAATGGGGTCCCTTCGGTCACCCCAAGGTCTCCCCTATGTCCCCCAATCCTTCCATGACCCCACAACTCCCATCAGGGACCCCAAGATGCTCCCAGGGACCCTGTGGAATGGGGGTGTCATTGATGGGGTGTTGGGGTGACTGGGGTAGTATCGGGGTGACAGGGGTAGTATTGGGGTGATGGGGGTAGTTTTGGGGTGACCAGGGTAGTATTGGGGTGACCGGGGTAGTATTGGGGTGACCGGGGTAGTATTGGGGTGATGGGGGTAGTATTGGGGTGACCGGGGTAGTTTTGGGGTGACCGGGGTAGTATTGGTGTGACCAGTGTAGTTTTGGGGTGACCGGGGTAGTTTTGGGGTCCCCCAGGTTGGCCAAGGAGGAGATGCAGTTCCTGCCATTGGAGGATATTGGGGAGACCCCCGAGTGCCATGGGGGCAATGGGGACAGGCCAAGGGGGGACAGTGTCCCCTATGAGGACTGGCTCCTGCACCCCAATGCTGATGACATGGTTTAATATGGGGGTGCATACACAGAACACCCCCTTCCTCCATAGCCCTATAGAGCCCCCCAATAATGTGTATTGGGATTGAATCCCCACCTGTGTCCTGTGGCTCTATTGATATGGGTTTGGGTTTGGGACACAATAGGACCCCCCCTCTAGCCCCATAGGAAAGGGGATACAGAGCATGAATGCTAAGAGCCCCCCATAAAGAGGGTTGTAGGATCTCTGCCCCCCCCCCCCCCCTTCAAGCCTATAATGTCTATAATGGGACCAGCCAACATATGGGGTCACCCAAACCCCATTAGTGGTTGGGGGGTGGCCCCAAACCCCATAAGGGCCATAGAGAACCCCAATATCACAGCCTGAACCTCCTACCTCCAGTCACCCCATTTACAGCCCCCCCAAATACCAACCTCTTACTGGGGTATCTTCACCTCCCCTATGGTATCTGTGTCCTCCAAGGGGTCCCCATAGGGTATCTGTGTCCTCCAATGGGTCCCTATGCCCCCTATAGGGTATCTGTGTCCTCCAATGGGTCCCTATGCCCCCTATAGGGTATCTGTGTCCTCCAATGGGTCCCCATGTCCCCCATAGGGTATCTGTGTCCTCCAATGGGTCCCCATGCCCCCTATAGGGTATCTGTGTCCTCCAATGGGTCCCCATACCCCCCATAGGGTATCTGTGTCCTCCATGCCCCCTATAGGGTATCTGTGTCCTCCAAGGGGTCCCCATGTCCCCCTATAGGGTATCTGTGCCCTCCAATGGGTCCCCATGCCCCCTATAGGGTATCTGTGTCCTCCAAGGGGTCCCTATAGGGTATCTGTGCCCCCCCCTTGGCCAGGATGGGGTCCCCATGGTTGGGAATATGGGATGGGGGTTGGGAACAAGGTGTTGGTTGGGATCAGGTCCCCCAAAGTCATCATCTCCCATTCCAATCCAGTCCTTTATTGGGTGATGCTCAATACCCTATATGGCAATAGCCAATAGGGGACCTTGGTGTTGGTGTGTGCCCCCTCCCCATTAACCCACTGGCACCAAAACTCCCCCATTGTGACAATGGGGAGGGGGGGACACGGCACCAAAGGCGACCACGAAGCATCTATCCCAGTGGGAATGCTGGTGGGATCCATCCATCCCATTGGGAATGCTGGTGGGATCCATCCATCCCATTGGGAATGCTGGTGGGATCCATCCATCTCATTGGGATCCTTCCATCCTGTTGGGGATGCTGGTGGGATCCAACCATCCCATTGGGAATGCCAGGGGGATCCATCCATCCCATTGGGATCCATCCATCCCATTGGGAATGCTGGGAGGATCCATCCATCCCATTGGGAATGCCGGTGGGATCCATCCATCCCATTGGGATCCATCCATCCCATTGGGAATGCCGGGAGGATCCATCCATCTCATTGGGATCCATCCATCCCATTGGGAATGCTGGTGGGATCCATCCATCCTATTGGGCTCCATCCATCCCATTGGGCTCCATCCATCCCATTGGGAACGCTGGGAGGATCCATCCATCCCATTGGGATCCATCCATCCCATTGGGAATGCTGGGAGGGATCCATCCATCCCATTGGGATCCATCCATCCCATTGGGAATGCCGGTGGGATCCATCCATCCCATTGGGCTCCATCCATCCCATTGGAGATGGATGCTCCGGTTATGGGTTACGGCTGTGTGAGCTGGATACCATAGACCTCAGCTTGGCCATGGTGTTGCCGGTGCAAACAGGCGGCTTCGAGTGTTCCTTCCGCATCCCTCACGTTGTATTCCATCCATCCCATTGGGATCCATCCATCCCATTGGGCTCCATCCATCCCATTGGAGATGGATGCTCCGGTTATGGGTTACGGCTGTGTCAGCTGGATGCCATAGACCTCAGCCTGGCCATGGTGTTGCCGGTGCAGACAGGCGGCTTCGAGTGTTCCTTCCGCATCCCTCACGTTGTATTCCCCCTTCTTACAGGCTGTAGACTTGAGGTAATAACCACCAGCAGCCACCAAACCCACCGCGGTGATGGCACCAACCGATCCCAGTGACGCCACCAGCACCAACCGGTTCTCTAATGGGAGAACAAACCATCTATGGCACCTCAATGGTGGCATCACCCCCATATCCCCCTATGGTGTCCTACTCACCATCAACCCGCACCATGATGCTGCCGGCTTGCCACCCGTGCCTGTTGCTGGCGGTGCAGGTGTACACCCCCCCGTTGACGGTACCGGCGCCGGTGATGGTGACGCTGTGGTTACCGGTGCCGAAGCGGAGGTTGGGAGCGGGGGGTAGCACCCACCCGTAGGTGGGGGGGGGCAGACCGTCGGCACGGCATTCCACACTCAAACTGGTGCCACTGGACACGGCGGCTGACGGGAGGACCCGCAGGGTGACGGTGGTTGGGCTGTCTGCACCGGGACAACACCGGCACTCACCAAAAGCACAACCCCAGGGGCAAAAAACACCCCAAAACAGCCACTTTTTGGCACCCCACAACCTGTAGGTCCCCCCCCAACCTGTAGGTCCCCCCCCAACACCCATTGGGTCACCCCATCCCCGACTCACACTCGACGGTGATGGTGACATTGCGCAGGGCTGAGCCGCGGCTGTTGGTGGCCTGGCACTGGTAGGTACCGGCGTGGGCACGGGTGACGTTGGTGCTGGTTGTCATAGGGGGGTACCCGTCCCCGAGCTTGGTACAGGTGACGTGGGGCTGGGGGTTACCGGTTGCGGCACACAGCAGCTCTGCGGGGGTACCCTCGACCCACAGCCGCTGTGATGGGCAGCCGGGATCTGCCATACTGGGTTTGTCTGTGGGGATATGGTGGGCATGGGGTGGGTGATGGGGGGTGATGGGTGATGGGACTGGGTGATGATGGGGGGACTGGGTGATGGATATGGGGACATGGTGGCTATGGGGACTGGGTGATGATGGGTGTAGGGAATGGGTGATGGATGGGGGGACTGGGTGATAATGGGGGGACTGGGTGATGATGGGTGCAGGGACTGGGTGATGATGGGTGTATGAATGGGTGATGGATGGGGGGACTGGGTGATGATGGGTGCAGGGAATGGGTGATGGATGGGGGGACTGGGTGATGATGGGGGTAGGGAATGGGTGATGATGGGTGCAGGCAATGGGTGGTGATGAGGACTGGAGCTTTGTGATGCTTAATGGGTGCATCTCCAGCATAGCCACAATCCCATCCTGGCATCCCCATCCCCATCCCACCAGCATCACCACTGTCACTCACACTCCACCATCACCACCATTGTCACTCACACTCCGTCACCACCATTGTCACTCACACTCCACCACCACCACCATTGTCACCATTGTCACTCACACTCCACCGTCACCACCATTGTCACTCACACTCCACCATCACCACCATTGTCACTCACACTCCACCATCACCACCATTGTCACTCACACTCCACCATCACCACCATTGTCACTCACACTCCACCATCACCACCATTGTCACTCACACTCCATCATCACCACCATTGTCACTCACACTCCACCATCACCACCACTGTCACTCACACTCCACCATCACCACCATTGTCACTCACACTCCACCGTCACCACCATCGTCACTCACACTCCACCATCACCACCATTGTCACTCACACTCCACCGTCACCACCATTGTCACTCACACTCCACCGTCACCATTGTCACTCACACTCCACCGTCACCACCATCGTCACTCACACTCCACCATCACCACCATTGTCACTCACACTCCACCATCACCACCACTGTCACTCACACTCCACCATCACCACCATTGTCACTCACACTCCACCATCACCACCATTGTCACTCACACTCCATCACCACCATTGTCACTCACACTCCACCGTCACCACCACTGTCACTCACACTCCATCACCACCATTGTCACTCACACTCCACCATCACCACCATTGTCACTCACACTCCATCATCACCATCATCACTCACACTCCACCATCACCACCACTGTCACTCACACTCCATCACCACCATTGTCACTCACACTCCACCATCACCACCATTGTCACTCACACTCCACCATCACCACCATTGTCACTCACACTCCACCATCACCACCATTGTCACTCACACTCCACCATCACCACCATTGTCACTCACACTCCATCACCACCATTGTCACTCACACTCCACCGTCACCACCACTGTCACTCACACTCCATCACCACCATTGTCACTCACACTCCACCATCACCACCATTGTCACTCACACTCCATCACCACCATTGTCACTCACACTCCACCATCACCACCATTGTCACTCACACTCCACCATCACCATTGTCACTCACACTCCACCATCACCACCATTGTCACTCACACTCCACCATCACCACCATTGTCACTCACACTCCACCATCACCACCATTGTCACTCACACTCCATCACCACCATTGTCACTCACACTCCACCGTCACCACCACTGTCACTCACACTCCACCATCACCACCATTGTCACTCACACTCCACCATCACCACCATTGTCACTCACACTCCACTGTCACCACCACGCTGCGCTCGGCGGTGCCGTGCTTGTTGCTGGCCCTGCAGGTGTAGCTCCCGGCGTCACCGCGGTCAACCACCCGTTGTTGTGTTGTCAACCTGCCCCCGGTGGTGCCGTCGTCGCGGGTACAATGGGTGCTGGGTGCAGGGTCCCCATCGGCACGACAGGAGAGCTCCCTCTGCTCACCCTCCACCCACAGCCGGTGTGTGGGGCAGCCCCTCTCTGTCAGTGTGGGTTCATCTGGGGGTAAATGGGGATCATGGTTAGTACTGGTGCTGTTGTGGTCAGCACTGGTGCCATTGTGGTTAGCACTGGTGCTGCCAGTGCCATTGTGGTCAGCACTGGTGCTGCCGGTGCCATTGTGGTCAGTACTGGTGCTGTTGTGGTCAGTACTGGTGCCATTGTGGTCAGCACTGGTGCCAGTGGGTGCCGGTGGGTGCCGGTGGGTACCGGTGGGTACCAGTGGGTGTCAGTGGGTGCTGGTGGGTACTGGTGGGTACCAGTGGGTGTCAGTGGGTGCCGGTGAGTACCGGTGGGTGCCAGTGGGTGCCGGTGGGTACTGGTGGGTACTGGTGGGTACTGGTGGGTACCGGTGGGTGCCGGTGGGTACTGGTGGGTACTGGTGGGTACCGGTGGGTACCGGTGGGTGCCGGTGGGTACCGGTGGGTACCAGTGCCACTCACACTCCACATTGACGGTGACGAGCCTGCTCTGTGTGCCCAGGCTGTTGGTGGCATTGCAGATGTAGGTACCGGCTCTGGAACGGGTGACCAGCTCCGGGACCGTGGTGCTGATGGTGACACCGTCACGGCCACAGGATACAGTGGGTATGGGGTTACCGGTGGCATGGCAGGAAAGAGCTTCCCATGTTCCCTGTAGCCATGTCCGTATCCCAGGACAGTCATTCACTGCCAGATCCGGCATATCTGGAAGAGACATTGGGATGTGGTAATGGGAGAGACTGGAAACTGAACCCATTAAACTGGTTTAATCCCAACCAGGTGACTGGTCCATTGGCACCATCCCAGTCAGGTCAATGGGAACACCAGGAGGACCCATTGGCACAGGAACACTCACAGAGCACCGAGAGTTGGTTGTCCACATCCTTGGTCACGGTGTTGCCATCAACATCCAGGCTGGCCCGACACCGGAACCGCCGCCTGTCGTCACCGCGACCGGCCACGAGAGGCAATTCCAGTTGGGAATGTGGCCCCTCGGCCAGGATCCCATTGTCAGCATCCCGGAGCTGTAGCCACAGCGCCGGTGGTTCGGCAGCATCGATGCGGCACAACACCAGCACCTCAGTGCCTGCCGGAGCCGGCACCGGGCTCAGCTCCAGGATGGGTGCTGGGAAACCTATGGGAAAGGTGCTGGTGTCCAATGGGATTCCGGGATGGGATCGGGATGGGTTTGGGATGGGATTGGGATGGGTTCGGGATGGGTTTGGGATGGGTTTGGGATGGGTTCGGGATGGGTTCGGGATGGGTCTGGGATGGGTTCGGGATGGGTTGGGGATGGGATCAGGATGGGTTCGGGATGGGTTTGGGATGGGCTTGGGATGGGTTTGGGATGGGTTCGGGATGGGATCGGGATGGGTTCGGGATGGGTTTGGGATGGGTTCGGGATGGGTTCGGGATGGGTTCGGGATGGGTTTGGGATGGATTCGGGATGGGTTCGGGATGGGTTCGGGATGGGGATGGGATGGGTTCGGGATGGGTTCGGGATGGGTTTGGGATGGGTTTGGGATCGGTTCGGGATGGGTTTGGGATGGGTTCGGGATGGGTTTGGGATGGGTTCGGGATGGGTTCGGGATGGGTTTGGGATGGGTTCGGGATGGGTTTGGGATGGGTTCGGGATGGGTTCGGGATGGGTTCCTATTACCCCATTGCCCAGTGCCTTACGGTAGACGTGGATCAGCCTCCGTGCGGTGCGCGCCGCGGTGGCCACGGTGACGGTGCACACCAGTTCCAGTGCTCCCACCATACTGGGAACCAGTCTGGTGATACTGGTGAGCACATCCCCAACCACTGTGGTGGTGACATTGAGGCTCTGCCCGGCCATGGTGATGGTGAAGCCGACGTCGGCAATGGGGAAGGCGCCGGTGACCTGGCAGCTGGCGGTGCCGGTGGTGCCGAGCTCCATGTGGGATGGGGCCTGGAGCTCAGGGGGCTCCGGGAGAGCTGCAGGGATGTGGCAGCACCGGGATCATGGATCCCTATGGCCGGATACTCACCGAGTGGCCGGGAGGGATCCGGCAAGGCCACTGGGTGATGGTAGGGAGAGATCCAGGAATGGGAATGGGGTTAGAGGGGGGGAGCTCGGGTGGGATGGGACAGAGGGAATGGGATGGGAATGGATGGGATGGGGATGGGATGGGAATGGGGATGGGATGGGAATGGGGAGGGGATGGGGATTGGACTGGGATGGGAATGGGAACTGGGATGGGAATTGGACTGGGATGGGGATTGGACTGGAATGGGAATTGGACTGGGATGGGAATTGGACTGGGATGGGAATTGGGACTGGGATGGGAATTGGACCGGGATGGGAATTGGACCGGGATGGGAATTGGACTGGGATGGGAATTGGACTGGGATGGGTTTGGGGACTGGGATGGGAATTGGACTGGGATGGGAATTGGACAGGGATGGGAATGGGGATGGGGACTGGGATGGGACTGGATGGGAAGAGATGGGGATGGGAATGGGGACTGGGATAAGAATTGGACCGGGATGGGAATGGGGACTGGGATGGGATTGGGGAGGGGATGGGAATTGGACTGGGATGGGAATTGGACTGGGATGGGAATTGGAGTGGGATGGGATTGGGGAGGGGATGGGAAGAAGACTGGGATGGGGATGGGAAGGGGGTGGAGACGGGGGTGGGGATTGGGATGGCACAAAGATGGGGACTGGGGACAGAAATAGGACTGGGATGGGATTGGGATGGGATTAGGATGGAAATGGAGATGAGATTAGGATGGGAGCAGGAACAAGGATAGGGATAGGATAGGGAAGGAGACTGGGATGGGGATGGCAGCAAGGACATGGAATGGGATGTGATGGAGCTCAGACAAGGACCAGGCTGAGCCAGGATGAACCAGGACCATGGTTGAGCTGAGCTCCTCCAACCCTTCCCCATCTGTGCCCATTGGCACCAGGACTCACCGAACACCGAGAGCCGGATGGGAACAGCAGCACTGGCAAAGAGAGGCCCATGAGGCCGCAGGGACAGCTCCGCATGGCAGGTGACATCCTGCCCGTGGTCCTCGGGGCCGGCGCTCAGCACGTGGGTGACGGTGACGTTGGTGCTGCCATTGACAGCACCGAATCCGACTGTTCGCAGGGTGTCAGCTCCTCGGCGCAGTGTCACCGTCAGGTTCACAACCGGAGCCACCTCCAGTACATGGCAGGTGAGGTTCTGGCTTTCACCCATTGGTAAAGGTGGTAGCGGGTCCAGCAACACCTGATCCGGGAGTCCTGTGGTGACACCAAAACATCAACCATCAACCACAGCCCAACACCATAACCACCACCCACTCCGGGTGACACCAAACCATCAACCACAGCCCCACACCATAACCACCACCTGCTCCGGGTGACACCAAACCATCAACCACAACCCAACACCATAACCACCACCTGCTCCGGGTGACACCAAACCATCAACCACAACCCAACACCATAACCACCACCCGCTCCGGGTGACACCAAACCATCAACCACAGACCAACACCATAACCACCACCCGCTCCAGGTGACACCAAACCATCAACCACAGACCAACACCATAACCACCACCCGCTCTGGGTGACACCAAACCATCAACCACAACCCAACACCATAACCACCACCCGCTCCAGGTGACACCAAACCATCAACCACAACCCAACACCATAACCACCACCCGCTCTGGTGACACCAAACCATCAACCACAGCCCAACACCATAACCACCACCCGCTCCGGTGACACCAAACCATCAACCACAGCCCAACACCATAACCACCACCCGCTCCAGGTGACACCAAACCATCAACCACAACCCCCCCATAACCACCACCTGCTCCAGGTGACACCAAACCATCAACCACAACCCCCCCATAACCACCACCCGCTCCAGGTGACACCAAACCATCAACCACAGCCCAACACCATAACCACCACCCGCTCCAGGTGACACCAAACCATCAACCACAGCCCCATAACCATAACCACCACCCGCTCCAGGTGACACCAAACCATCAACCACAGCCCCCCCATAACCATCACCTGCTCCTGGTGACACCAAACCACCAACCACAACCCAACACCATAACCATCACCTGCTCCAGTGACACCAAACCATCAACCACAACCCAACACCATAACCACCACCCGCTCCGGGTGACACCAAACCATCAACCACAGCCCAACACCATAACCACCACCCGCTCCAGGTGACACCAAACCATCAACCACAGCCCAACACCATAACCACCACCCGCTCCAGGTGACACCAAACCATCAACCACAACCCAACACCATAACCACCACCCGCTCCAGGTGACACCAAACCATCAACCACAGCCCAACACCATAACCACCACCTGCTCCGGTGACACCAAACCATCAACCACAGCCCCACACCATAACCACCATCCGCTCCGGGTGACACCAAACCATCAACCACAGCCCCCCATAACCATCAACCACAGCCCCCCCATAACCACCACCCTCTTCCCCCCCATACTCACTGTACACAAGGACCTCGGCGCTGGCATTGCCTTGGCTATCACCGCATTGCCCATAGCATGTGGCTTTACCAGGGTTCCATTGGGACACATTGAGGAGCCAGAAGCTTTGCCACTGGTGCCCAGTAGCTCCCAGTGCCACCAGTAAGGGGGTGTCCAAGCCCAGTGTGGTGTTGCCCAGTGGGCAAGCGCTGCGGCTGCAGTTGATGGCCACCGAGCCCCCATAGGGCACCACAGCCACCCGTGGCCAGGCCCACACCGTGAACACACCGCAGGCAGCCCCTGTAAGAGACCCCATTAGGGGACCCCCCCCATGGGTCAGCCCCATTGGGGTCCATTACCCTATATTGGGGGGTCCCAAAACCAGGCTTAGGGGTTCCTTATGTGCCCCCCATCATATATGTATCTGCATGCACATGATACCTGTACCTACATGCATACGGTACATGTACCTACATACACATGATACCTGTACCTACATATGATACATGTACCTACATGCACATGATACATGTACCTACATGCACATGATACCTGTACCTACATGCACATGATACATGTACCTACATGCACATGATACATGTACCTACATGTACATGATACATGTACCTCCATGCACATGATACATGTACCTCCATGCACATGATACATGTACCTACATGCACATGATACCTGTACCTCCATGCACATGATACCTGTACCTACATGCACATGATACATGTACCTACATATGATACATGTACCTATATGCACATGATGCATGTACCTACATGCACATGATACCTGTACCTACATGCACATGATACCTGTACCTACATGCATATGATACATGTACCTCCATGCACATGATACATGTACCTACATGCACATGATACCTGTACCTACATGCACATGATACATGTACCTCCATGCACATGATACCTGTACCTACATGCACATGATACATGTACCTACATGCATATGATACCTGTACATACATGCACATGATACATGTACCTACATGGACATGATACCTGTACCTACATGCACATGCTGCCAATAGGGTCCTTGGTGTCCCCCCCCCCAGAAATGGGGTCTCCTGGGGTGTCCCCCCCCCCGTGTTTAGGGTCCCTTGCATTGGGGATTCCCCTTTCCCATCCCCCATCACGATGGGTCCCAGCATTTGGGCTTTATGGGGGTTCCCCCTCCCCCAACGTTGGGAAGTTGTGGGTCTGGGTCCCCAATCATGTGACCCCCTTGGGGTTCCCCCCCCCCCCCCACATTAAGGGTCCCTGGGGTTTGGGGTCCCAGGGTCCATCCCATATCCCCCCCCCCCCATAGGGCTCCTCCTACCTGCCAGTGCCAGGATGAGGGGGGGCAGCAGCAGCACGGCCGTGCTGGGGGGGTCCATGGGGGGCGGGGGGGGCAGGGGGAGGAGGAGGAGGAGGAGGAGGAAGATGGAGATGGAGAAGAGGAGGAGGAGGAGGGAGGGGGAAGAGGAGGATCGAGATGGAGAGGAGGAGATGGGGGGGGAAGAGGAGGAGGAGGAGGGAGAGGAAGATGGAGATGGAGAAGAGGAGATGGGGGGGGAAGAGGAAGATGGAGATGGAGGAGGAGGAGGAGGGAGGGGGGAGAAGAGGAGGAGGAGGAAGATGGAGATGGAGGAGGAGGAGGAGGGGAAGGAGGGGAAGAGGAAGATGGAGATGGAGAAGAGGGAGGGGGAAGAGGAAGATGGAGAAGAGGAGGAGGAAGGAGGGGGGAGAGGAAGATGGAGATAGGAGGAGATGGGGGGGGAGGAAGAGGAAGATGGAGGAGGAGGGAGGGGGAAGAGGAAGATGAAGATGGAGATGGAGAAGAGGAGGAGGAGGAGGGAGAGGAAGATGGAGATGGAGGAGGAGGGGGAGAAGGAGGGGAAGAAAGAGGTGGGGGGGGAGGACAAGGAAGAGGAGGAGGGGGAGGAAGAGGAGGAGGGGGAGGAAGAGGAGGAGGGGGAGGAAGAGGAGGAGGGGGAGGAAGAGGTGGGGGGGGAGGAAGAGGAAGGTGGAGGTGTGAGGAGGATGGGGATGAAGGCAGCGGCTGTGCAGCAGGCAGGAGGGGCTGGGGATGCTCCTCCTCCTCCTCCAGCCCAGCACCACCCCCGAGCTCGGGGCTCGGGCCCCAGCCCTCTGCATGTGTGGGCACAGGGACATGTGTGTGCAGGCAGCACAGGAACGTGCATGGGTATCACATGTACAGGTCTCTATACCACATACATGCAGTGTGTGTGCATATAGGTACATGTCATGCACACAGCCATGTATTGTGTGTGCCTGTGTATCACACATATATAGGTCTCTATACCACATGCATGCAGCATGTGTGCATATAGGTACATGTACACATATATATACATGTATCACGTAGCCAGACATGACATTTGCATGTGTCATGCACACAGCCATGCATTGTGTGTGCTCATGTATCACATACACAGGTCTCTATACCACATACATGCAGTGTGTGTGCATGTAGGTGCATGTATCATGTAGCCAGACATGACATTTGCATGTGTCATGCATGGAGCCATGCATTGTGTGTGCCTGTGTATCACACATGTACAGGGCTCTATACCACATACATGCAGTGTGTGCATGTAGGTGCATGTAGCATGTAGCCACACATGACATTTGCATGTGTCATGCACGGAGCCATGCACTGTGTGTGCCTGTGTGACCATGGGGACCCTTTGTGGCCATGGGGACCCCTTGGGACTATAGGGACACACTGGGGCCATAGGGACACACTGGGACCATAAGGACACATTGTGGCCATAGGAACACATTGGAGCCATAGGGACACATTGGGGCCATAGGGACACATTGGAGCCATAGGGACACATTGTGGCCATAGGAACACATTGGAGCCATAGGGACACATTGGGGCCATAGGGACACATTGGAGCCATAGGGACACATTGGGGCCATAGGGACACATTGGAGCCATAGGGACACATTGGGGCCATAGGGACACATTGGACCCATAGGGACACACTGGAGCCATAGGGACACACTGGAGCCATAGGGACACATTGGGGCCATAGGGACACATTAGAGCCATAGGGACACATTGTGGCCATAGGGACACACTGGAGCCATAGGGACACATTGGGGCCATAGGGACACATTGGGGCCATAGGGACACATTAGAGCCATAGGGGCACATTGTGGCCATAGGGACACACTGGAGCCATAGGGACACATTGGGGCCATAGGGACACATTAGGGCCATAGGGACACATTGGGGCCATAGGGACACATTGGAGCCATAGGGACACATTGGGGCCATAGGGACACATTAGGGCCATAGGGACACATTGGGGCCATAGGGACACATTGGAGCCATAGGGACACATTGTGGCCATAGGGACACATTGGTACCACCCCTTACCAGCCCTCCGCCACTTCCGCCACTCTCAAGATGGCGTCGCGGTCCCGCAGTCGCACCTTGATGACGTAAAACCCCAGCGCCACCTCCTCCCCCCTCCCTCGAAGGTCGTCCCTCCCTCCCTTCCCCTCCTCCGCCACTCCCAAGATGGCGTCTCCGTCTCCCCTCCTACGTCATCACGGGCGCGCCGCGCGCGGGGGGGGGGGGGGGGGCGTCGGGGGCGCGCACCATCCGCTCCGGCGGCGCGGGGGCGCGCGGCGGGGGCGCGCGGCCGGGCCCAAGATGGCGGCGGCGGCGGCGGCGGAGGCGGTGCCCGGGCCTCGTTCGCCGCCCCCAAGATGTCGGCGGCGCTCCGGTCGCGCCCGGTGTGACGTAGTCAGGCCCCGCCGCCGGGAGGGAGGCGGGGGAGCGGCCGGAGCGGAGCGGACGGGGTCGGTGTCGGTACCGGAGGGGCCCCCGGGGGGGGTGTTAAAGGGACCATGGCACCGGAGCGGGGGCTGCTGTGGGGACCGGAGCCGGGCAGGAACCGGCGGAGGAGGCTGCGGAGCTGCCGCTGAGGGGGAGCTGCCCCGAGGGCCCGAACACGGGGGACCGGAGGGGTGAGTGCAACCGGGGAGCGGAGGGGGGGGGGAGCGGAGGGGACCGGAGCTGACAACACCCGGACCCGTGAACCGGCACCGTCCCGGGTGCTGAAACCGGGGGGGGGTGAGGGGAACGGGAGAGGTGCGGGGGGGGTCAGTGCCTGAGGTAACCGGGGAGGGACCGGAGCGACCGGGGGGGAGAACGGGAGCCGGGGGCTGAGGTAACCGGGAAGGGACTGGGGGGGAGCCGGAGTGTGAGGTAACCGGTAAGAGATCGAGGGGGACCCACGGTCTGAGGTAACCGGTAAGGGACTGGGGGGTCTCAGTACCTGAGGTAACCGGTAAGGGACCGAGGGGTCCGGAGGAGCCCAACGGGTCCGGGGGGGGCCTCGGTACCTGAGGTAACCGGTAAGGGACCGGAGGGACCGGGGGGGGGAGAACGGGAGCCGGGGGCTGAGGTAACCGGTAAGGGACTGGGGGGTCTCAGTACCTGAGGTAACCGGTAAGGGACCGAGGGGTCCGCGGGGTCTGAGGTAACCGGTAAGGGACCGGGAGGGCCTCAGTACCTGAGGTAACCGGTAAGAGATCGGGGGGGACCCACGGTCTGAGGTAACCGGTAAGGGACCGGAGGGTTCCGGAGGAGACCAATGGGTCCGGGGAGGTCTCAGTACCTGAGGTAACCGGTAAGGGACCAGGGGCTCCGGGCATGGAGGTCCCCATGTGTCCAGGGCCATACGGGGCTGCCCAGCAGGGTCTGTGCCCCATTGTGGCCCAGGGCCTGGGGCAGGCAGAGGCAACATGGATGGATCCGGATCCCTGCTGATGATTCCTATGGGATCTTGGATCCGGGCATGGAATGTCCATCGGGAGCTGCTCATCCCGGCCAGGAATGTGTCCTCTTCCCAAGCAGCTCCATGGTGGGAGCAGGTTGGAGCACAGGCACTGGAGCAGGAGCCAGGACCTGCAGCACCTCTGGCTCATCCCAGTGTGGTCTGACACCGTTTGGAATCTCTTTGGATCATCCCATCCCAACTGGCCATGGAATTCCATCCCCATGGGTCTGAGGAGGTGCCACATGGATCAGCACTGCTGGAGGATGGGGAATCCCTTCCCATGGTGGATTCCCTGCAGATCCCAGCGCTGGATCCTGCCCCAAATCCTTGGATCCTGCCAGGACCCCTCACCATAGGATTTACTGGAGCCCAATGGGAAGAGTTCCGCAGGGAATGTGTCTGTTGTTCCTTATGGGAATGGGGACAAAAAGCTGCTCTTGTCCTAAATGAGCCAAGGAGGAAAATCATCCAGGATCAGCCCTGGGAGCTTCCCGGATCCTCCCTGAATTCCTTTGCATGGATATCCTGACTGCTCTTTATGTCGTGGCTCTGATGTGCTTTGCATGGAGATGGTGTTTGTGCCACCTTGGCTGTGGCCTGGGATGGAACGGGAAAGACTGGAACCAACATCCCGTGATCCGGTGAGGAGGAAGGAATCACATGGGAAAGCCACGGAGCTGGAATCTGCCTGCTTGGAGCCAGCTGGACCCTGGCTGGGAACTGGTTTGGAGGGGGTGAAATGGGCACAGCCTGGGCTGTGGCTCTGCCTGGCTGGGCAAGGGCCTAAAGAGGATGTGGAGGGGGCAAAAGGGGATGGGGAGGGGGCAAAAGGGGATGTGGAGGGGGCAAAAGGGGATGTGGAGGGGGCAAAAGGGGATGTGGAGGGGCAAAAGGGGACGTGGAGGGGGCAAAATGGGACGTGGAGGGGGCTAAAGAGGACGTGGAGGGGGCAAAAGGGGATGTGGAGGGGGCAAAAGGGGATGTGGAGGGGGCAAAAGAGGACGTGGAGGGGGCAAAAGAGGACATGGAGGGGGCAAAAGGGGATGTGGAGGGGGCAAAAGGGGATGTGGAGGGGGCCAGAAGAGCACATGGAGGGGCCAGAAGAGCACATGGAGGGGCCAGAAGAGCACATGGAGGGGCCAAAAGAGGATGTGCAGGGCAAAAAGAGGATGTGTGGGGACCAAAAGAGGATGTGGAGGGGCCAAAAGAGCACATGGAAGGGGCAAAAGGAGGATGTTCAGGGGCCAATGGAGCACGTGGGGGGGGCAAAAGGGGATGTTTAGGGCCAATGGAGCACGTGGGGGGGGGCAAAAGGAGGATGTTCAGGGGCCAAAAGAGCACGTGGAGGGGGCAAAAGAGGATGTGTGGGGAGCAAAACAGGACGTGGAAGGGGCAAAAGGCCAAAAGAGCACATGGAAGGGACAAAAAGAGTATGTGGAGGGGCTGAAAGAGCACATGGAAGGAGCAAAAGATGTGGAGGGGCCAAAAGGAGCCATGGAAGAGCCAAAAGGAGCCATGGAAGGGCCAAAAGAGCACATGGAGGGGCCAAAAGAGCACATGGAGGGGCCAAAAGAGCACATGGAGGGGCCAAAAGAGCACATGGAAGGGCCAAAAGGAGCCATGGAGGGGCCAAAAGAGCACATGGAGGGGCCAAAAGGAGCCATGGAAGGGCCAAAAGAGCACATGGAAGGGCCAAAAGGAGTGTGGGGTGGCCCAAAAGGATACATGGAAGGGCCAAAAGGAGCCTGGAGGGGCCAAAAGAGCACATGGAGGGTGAAAAGAGCACATGGAAGGGCCAAATGGAGCCATAGAAGCACCAAAAGAGCACATGGAAGGGCCAAATGGAGCCATGGAGGGGCCAAAAGGAGCAGTGGAAGCACCAAAAGGGCACATGGAGGGGCCAAAAGGAGCCATGGAGGGTGAAAAGAGCACATGGAAGGGCCAAATGGAGCCATAGAAGCACCAAAAGGAGCCATGGAGGGACCAAAAGGAGCCATAAAAGCACCAAAAGAGCACATGGAAGGGCCAAAAGGAGCCATGGAGGGGCCAAAAGAGCACATGGAAGGGCCAGAAGGAGCGTGGAGGGGCCCAAAAGGATACATGGAAGGACCAAAAGGAGGGGCCCAAAAGGATACATGGAAGGGCAACAAGGACACATGCAGGAGCCACCAGGCCCCATAAAGGAGGATCCAAGTCCCAACCCAAGTTAAGTCCAAGTGCTCCTCAGGCCGCAGGCTCAGCAGCTCCTCCCGGAGCCGTTTGGCCTTGGGGATCGTCCCTTTCCCCTCCCGGACTTCCAGGCCGGGAATGATGGTCCCCACTTAACCGGTTTAGCATTTAAATTGTCCCGATCCTGCTCCGCCTTTGGGCTGATGGGCTGGGGGAAGGGATTCCTCTGCCTGCCTCCCACCTGGGCACAGCTTGGGAAGCAGCCTTGGGAAGAGGCTTTGGAGACATCCCGGTGAGCACCAGCCTCCTTTAGGGTATTGGGATGGAGCTAATGGATGCAAGGGGGGGGGGGGGGAGGGGGAATCTCCTTGTTTTTCCCTATCCTGGTGAGTTTAACACCCCCCTCCCCCCCCCCCCCGGTGGGGTTTGGGAAGGGCTGGCCCAGCACATGGTTTGGGAAGGATCAAAGGGAAAACCTGAGGAAATCCGGGATTTATGGAGCAAGGTGGGGGGGTGACACTGATGTCATCCCCCCCACCCCCAGGTCTGTGCTTTGTGGGTGATGCTGTGTCTGATTCCAAGGATTTGGTGTCATTCCTGGGGTGAGGAATGTGCTGCTGTGGGATGTGTGGTGGGGAGCAAAGGTGCTGGATGTGTGCAGGGGTTCAGTGCTGGGGCAGCTTCCAGTGGGATTCTCCCAATGGATTCTGGCCTGGACTTGGCTCAGATCAAAGCCACAGTTCCCCAAATGCAGGTTTTAAATGTAAACCCTTTCTGGGGTGTTTTCCACCCAGATGGATCCCCCTGGTTTGGGAATGAGCTGGGATCACCACTTGGATTGAGATGGGATTAAGGGGAAACTCCACATTGGCTTTCCCAGCCCTGGATCCCAGGTCCTGCCCTGTGCCTTTCCCTGCACTGGAGTGGCTCATTTTGGGATGAGCCCTTGCTGGGAATTGCCAGGAGGAAGGTTAGTGCCATGCTGGAACAACACCATGTGGAAGCCTCTCCAATGCTCCCTGTTGGCACCACGGTGGGAGAAGTGGGAACATGGGAATGCTGTGTGTTCCCGAATGGATTGGTGGGTAAAGATGAAGCCAACCTGGGGATAGAGGATGGCTTCATCCCAATGGAGCATCCACAACTTGGGCTTCACTCCCCAACCCCCTCCCATGGGCATGGAGCAAGCATGGATGTGGAGCCAGTTGTGCCAGTGAGAGAATCCCACCAGCACTGGCTGCCAATGGGATGCTTCCCAAGGAATATCCATACATCCAAAGGCAGCTGGAGCACCTGATCCCGATGAAAGCCTCTGGCACGTGGAGCAGACACAGCAATGAGCTGAATTGATTTTCTCTTCTCCCTTCTTATGAGCAAACTCATCCCACATTCCCTAGGGGAGCATCGGGATTCCAGGCTGGCATTTCGGGATGGCCGCAGGCTGGAGGTTGGGGTTTGCTCCATCCCTTCTCCTCCCTCCGTCCCCGGGGCAGGAAAACTCCTTGTGCCAGCTTGGAATAATTCCCTCTTCATTTGCATTCCTTACCTTGAAGGTATTTATAGGCTCTTCTCCAGGGTAAATTTAGCTCCTTCCTCTCCTCCTGTGTGTCTTTATTCTCCCATGGAGCTGATAAGCCCTTTAGTGCCTCTTTCCTCCTGGTTTCCCTTCTCCGCCTGGATCTGGGTTCAGCCCATGCAGCAGAGAGCAGGATCCTGAGCTCATCCTTTCACTTCTCCCAGTGATCCCAGTTTCCAGCCCTTAAACAGCAGGATCTGACCCTGGAAGGTGTTTTGGGGTGATGGGTTGGGGACATCCACACTCGAGTGGCCAGCATTTGGTTGCCCCTTTGAAGGGTCCCAAACCCTTCAGGGGTCACCTATTCTGAAGGTGCCCATCCACTTGGATTCATCCATGGGGAAGGATGCAGCAGAGCATCCCAAATCCCCCCCCCCCTTGTGGGTTTGGGGTTAGCTGGTGGCTTTCCCATCATGGGATGGAATCCGGGGGGGATAAAGGAGCAGTTTGAGGGTGACTGGTGGGGGATTGGGAAGTGCATGGCTGGGAATGGTGGGGATGAGCAAACTGGGGTGTGGGGAAGGGGGGGAAGCTTCATATTGGGGTCCATCAACCCCAGCCCTGAGGGGTGAGTGATGGGACCCAATGCCCAGAGCATCCCAAACCCCAACCTCCCTTCTCATGCTCTCCTGTATCCCTGTTTCCTTGCAGGTGCAGCCGTGGGTCCCTGGCCATCGGCATTCCCGGCATTCCCGAGTGCCCATCCAGGGCTTTCACCCGAGTGACCCAGCACAAGCGCCGAGGGATGGAGAGAGCTGTTCCCAGCTTCTCAGGGTGCCAAGGGGACGGAGGCAGAGCCCTGTTGATGCCACCAGAGCCAGGCCACGAGCAGTATCCTCCTCTGGAGGGTCCTCAAGGGGAGGAGCCGAGAGCAGCTTTCCTGCAGGATCCAAAGAAGCCTCTGGACAACCCCAGGAGCTCGGTGGGAACGGAGGCAGAGCTTGAGGAAGATGCTTTCTATGCTGAGGATGACCTGGAGGCCGTGAGCAGGGAGGGGAAGGGACCCTCCAGTGTTGAGCTGTGCCCATTGCAAGAGGAACCTGACTTCTTCTCATCGCTGGCCCGTCAGGAGCCTGACGTTGCCCTGGAGGCAGAAGACGTCGCTGGTGAGTCCCTGGTTGGTGCCATTGGGGTGGCTTTTGGGGCTCAGGAAGGCTCAGTGCTGGGTCCTCTCCATGGGTCACACTGATCCCATGCAATGATCCAGGCTTGGGGAAGAGCAGCTGGAAACGGAGCTGGGGGTGCTTGTGGTCTCCAGTTGGTATCGGTGTCCATGTGTTGACATGTTGCTTTAACTCTTTGGATGGAGCTGGTGTGGCCAATTGCTCATCTTCTCAATGTGGTTGCTCCAGGTTGTCCATAGGTCCCTGGTTGTCTGGTGTCTTTAGAGGATTAACCCTCTCCTGCCTCAGTTTCTCCATCAACCCAATGCTGGCCAGATGCCACCACCCTGAGTCCTACCTGAGCCCCTCCATGTGTTTGCTCTCCTGTCCTTCCCCATCCCTGCTGGGAATCAGGTGGCCATGGATCCCACCAGTGGCCTCTACTTGTCCCCTGGCTGGTGGGTGGCTTTGTTCCCATCTGGAATGGGGGTTTCCATCAGCAGGATTGACTTCAAACCTCATCTCTGGCTTTGCAAACCTCCCAACTGGAGAAACTGAGGTGAAATGGCCCAAAATGCCCCAAAATTGAGGCACATTAGGCTAAGGGCCTTATGGGGTGGGAAGACCCCACACACCATCTTGTGATGCCACCAACCTGAAGGCTTTGGGGCTTCTCTGCTGTTCTTTGGTGGCTCTGTTCTGCTCCATTGGGCTTTGAGCTGAGCAGGGGGCAGGAATTCCCATTGCTGGTGGTGGCTCCTGAGCCCTCTCCAGCACCAGGAATGATGGAGGCTGGTGCAGAACCCTTCCCATGGCCTTTTGGTGCCTCTTTCCCCTTCCTTGGAAGTGCTTTGGGGTGCTGTAACCAACAGGGGCTCAGGGTTGTGGTAACTCAGGGTTGTGCATGGCACCAATAGGGTCTGAGATGCTCCAACCTTCACCCCATCACTCTATGGGGCTCATCCCTGTCCCCCCATGGGGTGTCTGGGGATGCTGCTTCCCTATGGGACCCACAGGGTGGGATGTGGATGGTTGAGCCTTTATCTCCATGCTCCTGGTCCCGCCTTGTCCTTATCAGCCCAGGCAGGAGGGATTTCCTCCCCATATCAGCACAGGGATCATGGGAGCGGTTGGAGCTGTGGTCACAGCCCATCCACACGTGGAGCTTTCACTTGGTTCTTCCTGCCCCCCCCCCATGGCCTTGGGGTGCCCATGGAGAAGCCCTCAGTGTGTCCCCATAGGGGATGGAGCATGAGGAGGTTCCACTGGAGGTGAGGGAGGTTCTGGAGGAGGATTTGCCATCATGGCACTGGGAATGGGGAGGTTGAGGTTGTGGTTTGGGCTGCAGTGTGGGGTGGGTGATGCCATGAGGTCCCTGATGGGGGGGACATGTTGTTCTGAGGTTGCTGTAGCACTATGGGGTGTCGCAGGGTCCCCAGTGTGGGGACATCCTGCTCTGGGTCAGGAGTGGTGCCACCAAGGCCCCTGGTGTGGGGCCACGTGGGTGCACTGGAGATGTTGTGATGCCACAAGGTAGAAGAAGGAGTTTTTGTGGGGCTGATGGGAGGTTCTGGACCCCAAATCTGGGGTTTGGTGGAGATTTGGTGGGGTTTTGATGTGCATTTGGTGAAGTTTGATGGGGTTTGATGGGTGTTTGGTGAGGTTTAATGGGCATTTGATGGGTTTTGATGTGCATTTGGTGGAGTTTGATGGGGTTTGGTGGGGTTTGATGAGGTGGGATGGGGTTTAGTTGGGAGTGGGTTTAGTTGGGATTAGGTTTAGGACTGACTCTGGAGGAAGGTGCTGGCTTGTCCCACCAGCCTGGTGCTCTCTGGTCCAATGGGGCTGGAGCTTGTAGGTCTCTTTCTTCCTGTATCCTCCCTTAGAAGGTAATTCCAAAGGGTGGGATGTGATGGGCACCCGTCCTGTGTGTTCCCATCCATATGTCCAGCTTGGGGTGCTCTGGGACCAATCCATCCTTGTATTGCCACTGGGAATACTGGTGCTCAACCACATCCCACCTCTGGGATGCTGGGAAGAGCCTGGGCTGTTGGGTTTGGGATGAAGCCTCTTGGTGGTGGCCTCATGTCCCCAAGCAGGACATGGCTGTTGGCTCATGGCTCTGGATCTGGGCTTTGGTGTGGGCTGAGACCTCATGGCACCATCCTGGTTTTAGTTGGGAGCACAGGAGTGGGTTTTGGGGTGAAACTCGTTGTTCTTGCATGGTGGGTCCCCATGTTGAGGTGCTCCAGTGTAGGAAATGATGCTTTGGTTGGACCTTGCCTTGAGCACAGAGCTCTGAGCCCATCCCAGGGTGTGTTTGCCACCTTATGGCCTGTCCTTGAGCCCCATCCAGAGCAGATACCCAAGACATGAGAGCAAACCTCCTCCTAATGCCTTAACTCCTCAGGCCAGCCCCTGGTGCACCCACCCAGAGCCTATTCCTGACCTTCCTTACCATGAAATCCAAGCTGGTTTCCCCTTATCTCCTTCCTGGCTGGAACTGAGCTGAGTTTAAGCTCTTGGCCTCCCTGAACTGGGAGGTTCTGCTCCATTCCCAGTGACCTTCCCGACTGCTCCCACTTGCTGGAGGCTGCCAGGAGAGATGTCATCTTGTTGCCTAGCAAGTAAATAAGTGAAGGCTGGAGGCCAGGACAAGAGGCAGGGCTTGGCTGGAGCTGGGATGTGCACTTGGAAACATGGAAGTTGGATGGAAAACCCCCACACTGCATCCCTGCAACAGTGAATCTGTTCCCAAAGAGCCCTTGGATGCTGCATCCAGCTCTGGTGTCCTCACTGTAAGGACATGGAGCTGCTGGAGGCCATAGGGATGAGCAGGGGCTGGAGCAGCTTCCATATGGAGCCAGGCTGAGGACATTGGGGCTGGAGGAGAGAAGCTGCATGGAGAGCTCAGAGCAGCTTCCAGTGATGAAGGTGGCTCCAGGGATGTGGAGAGGGAATAGGGATATCAGGGTAGGACAAGGGCTGATGGGTTCAAACTGAAACAGGGAAGTTCAGCTTGGACATAAGGAAGTTCTGCCCTGGGAGGGTTCTGGGACACTGGGATGGGTTGAATGGAGAAGGTTTGGATGCTCCATCCCTGGTTAAACAGGGCTTGGATCAACCTGCTCTAGTGCAAGGGGTCCCTGCCCAAGGCAGGGGGATGGAACTGGCTGACCTTAAGCTCCTTTCCACCCCAACCCATTCCATGATCCCATGACTTTGGGGTCAGGACCATTACACCCATGCCATAAACCAAGGATCTGATTGAGTGCTTGGCTTGAGATGTGGTCCTCAAGCATCCCACCAAGAGCATGGGGGGAGCATTCCAGGTGGGCTCAAGCTGTGGCCTCCCATGGACAAGGGGGATCCTGCCTGGTGCCTGTGCTGGTGCTTGGTGCTCATCCCAACACTCATCCCACACCTGCCGTGCTTGTCTTTTGGTGCCTATAAATAACTGCAGATCCACTCCCGGAGCTCCTGGAATTGGGCCACGGGATATAAATAGGCTGGGGACAACTCTGGGCATGGCCTGGGATCCTCCTGGTGCCTCTGCAAAGTAGGACATGGCCCAATCCTGCTTCTGCACTGGGTGCTGCACTGCTGCGGCTCTGCTCTGTGGCCAGGCAAAGGCAAGGTCTTGGTTAGGGGGGTTTGGGGGGGTTTGGTTGGGTGCAGCACCCTTGGGTGCTGTCCTGCTCCATCCAGAGCATCCAGAGATGTGGAAAACCTGGAATCTGATGGTTTCACCTCAATATCAGGGGGATAAAGGCTCTTCAGGAGGGTGGTTGTGGCAAGAGGACACTGGTGCTGGGTCGAGGTGGGGATGGAGAGGTTTTGAACTGGGCCTCCTGGAGCTCTGTGTCTGGTTAGGATCGTGGTGGATAACCCCAAAATGCTTGGATTTAGGTGTTTTAACAGCAAAAAGAGGGTAAAAGGAGCTCTTGGTTGATGATGTTGGTCCCCTCATAGATAGGGATGAAGGGAAAGCTCCTTTAACACCAGTGATGGGGCCTGGGACCACCATAGGTTGTGGCCCACAAGTGGGGAGTGATGATCTCCCAGTTGGGTTGGGTTCATATGGGATTTGCTGCCTCAATTCCATGCATGGAAGTGGCCCAATGGGATTCATCCAACTGGGAGAGCTGGACAATGGCCTTATGGGACCTTGTGGAGGCTCTGGAGAGGTCCCAGTTGACTGGAAATGGTCAGAGCCAAGGTGGATTCAGGAGGGGAAGGTCACCTCATCCTCATGGATGAGGGAAGGTGTCAGTTCCACAGCATCCTTCTGGACTGGTTTTTGAGGTGTTTAAAGCCAGTTTTACCCATGGGGAGGCCAAATCCTTCTTCCATCGATGCTTTTTGAGGTGGTTTAACCCTGTTTTAACCATGGGGAGGCCAAATCCTTCCTCCATCGATGCTTTTTGAGGTGTTTAAAACCAGTTTTAACCATGGTGAGGCCAAATCCTTCCTGGAATGGGATGGATCCAAACAAGATGAGTCTGCACCAGAGGCCAGAATCCCATCAAGCAGCTTGAATTGGAACTGCTCTTCCATGAGCTGTTGGATGTGTCCTCTGCTGACAAGGGAAGTTTGTTGCCTCTGGCCCCATAAATCTTCCTTAAAGCTGAATGGATCCAAAGGGATAAATTTGCTCCTGGAATTCCTACAGGGAAGTAAAAAAGCAGGGAAAGGTTTGCAAGGATGTGCTTGGAATCCTCTCAAAAGGCTCCATTTGGGCTCTCAGCTGCAGGGAACAGACCTCAGTGCTGGGCTCTTATTGCCTTTGCTTTTAAAAGGTAATTCCCAGTTTTGGGAATTTCGGGATCAGAATGGGAAACACTTGGCTTGGAGGTCATTGTCATGGGGCTAAATGGGATTGGGACCATCCCAAAAGGTGCTTTAAGCCAAGCATCATTGGTGTCAGTGATGCTCAGAGGCTGCAGCATGGGCCAAGCTGGCAGCAGAAGGAGCAGGTTTAGGCTCTGCCTGCCCTTGTCCCATGGTGAGAGCCTCAGGAATCCCATTGGTTTGGAGATTCCTGGGAATTCCCTCTTGGGATCAAGCCCTTAACCCTCACTATTGGCTTGTCCCACTCTTCCCTTGGAGGAAGCACAACCCAAACCTCCTCTCAGCTCCTGCAGCTTTTGGGATGGGTTTGGGCTCTTCATCCCCCCCTGTGAGCTCTGGGAAGAGCCAAGTGTGACCCATGTGCTGTGGGGAGGCTGGAAGAGGATCCAAGCTGCTCCTTGGGAACGTCTCAGATTCCCTATGGATCGTGGCTTGTGGCTCCACATCCTTCCCCTTGCCTCACACCTCCAGCACTTGGGCTCCATCTCACTCATGCTCCAGTGCTGGAGCCTCATGGGGGTTGCTCTTTGACCTGTTGTGTATGGAGTTTTGGGGTGGAAAAGGGGTTTTCCAGCTCTTTGGATGTGCTGGAGGGAACTGATGCCTGCTTGGAGCTGCTGGCTCTGCTCTGCTGCCTCCAGAAGTCACACTTAGATGGAAGCATGGAATGGGTTGGGATGGAAGGGACCTTAAAGCCCATCCAGTCCCAACCCCCTGCCATGGGATACCTTCCATAGAGCAGCTTGCTCCAGCCTGGCCTTGGACACTGCCAGGGATGGAGCATCCAAACCTCCATTCAACCCATCCCAGTGTCCCAGAACCCTCCCAGGGAAGAACTTCCTTATGTCCAAGCTGAACTTCCCTGTTTCAGTTTGATCCCATTGCCCCATGTCCTATCCCTGATGAAATTCCATGTGCACATCCTTGGAGCCTCCTTCATCCCTGGAATCTGAGCTCTCCATGGAGCTGCTCCAGGCCCTGCTCATCCCTATGGCCTCCAGCAGCTCCATGTCCTTGTGCTGAGGACACAGGAGCTGGATGCAGCATCCAAGTGGGATCTCACCAGAGCTGGATGCAGCATCCAAATGGGATCTCACCAGAGCTCACTTGATGCAGCCCAGGCCATGGGGGTTATTGATGGCTCCCATTGGGCTCCTCCTCACCCAACACCCCCAGATCCTTCGCCTCGGGCTGCTCCATCCATTCTCCACCCAACCTGGATCAATGGGGCAGGGAATGGTGCTGGGATGAGCTGGATGCTGAGTCAGCAGGGCCAGCACCTCCCCTTGCAGCAGGTCCCACCTCCTGCTGCTGAGACCCACAGCCCACATCCTGAGTGGCTGTTGCCTTCCCAACGGCCGGAAGGTTGGGGGGGATGGGGGGCAGGAGGACCTGGAATGGTGACAGAGGGGGCAGGAGGACCTGGAATGGTGACAGAGGGGGCAGGAGGACCTGGAATGGTGACAGAGGGGGCAGGAGGACCTGGAATGGTGACAGAGGGGCAGGAGGACCTGGAATGGTGACAGAGGGGCAGGAGGACCTGGAATGGTGACAGGGGGGGCAGGAGGACCTGGAATGGTGACAGAGGGGGGGCAGGAGGACCTGGAGTGGTGACAGAGGGGGCAGGAGGACCTGGAATGGTGACAGAGGGGGCAGGAGGACCTGGAATGGTGACAGAGGGGGCAGGAGGACCTGGAATGGTGACAGAGGGGGCAGGAGGACCTGGAATGGTGACAGAGGGGGCAGGAGGACCTGGAATGGTGACAGAGGGGGCAGGAGGACCTGGAATGGTGACAGAGGGGGCAGGAGGACCAGTGATGGTGACAGAGGGGCAGGAGGACCTGGAATGGTGACGGGGGGGGGGGGGGGGCAGGAGACCCCTGGACCAGTGATGGTGACAGAGGAGAGAGGGATGCCCTCATCCTGCAGCACATGGTAGGACCCTGGTCTCATGTGGGGTTATGGGGGGGGGTCTGTGGTGTTCAAGCAGGGGACCCAGTAGATGGCCTCGATCCCATGCAGGGATGGGATTCCCTCTTGTATGGAAGGGGGTGGGAATGCTCTGGTTTGCTTTAGGGAGTTGGAGGGTCCCCCAGTGCTGATCCCAAAGCCCATCCATTGGGAAGGACAAGCCCCCAGTGGCTACCTCAGGGTTTCCTTGTGCCCATTGAGACCTGTGGCCAGCACTGAGTGATGCTGGTGGAGTGGCTTCAGCTGGAGCTGATGTGTGATCCATGGTCTTTTCCTATGGGAAAGCTTTATGGATGCTATGGATGCTTTCTATGGAAAGCTTTCTGGGATGCTTTATGACCCCCCCCTCCCCTTCCCATGCTGCTCTTTCAGATGATGCTCCATCCTCATGGAGCTTCCCAAGTCTCTGAGCCCCATGAAGGCTTCTACCCCATCCAGTTCAGTTGGTTGGGTGGATACTGGGAACAAGCAGGATGGAGCTCCAAGGATGGAGGTGCCTCTGGGGGGACAAAAGGAACCCAAGGAGGAGACAAGGGATGGGAATTGTGCTGATTCCCAGCATCCCAAATGCATTCTGAGTGTCTTGTGCCCAAGCTCTCTTGGTGGGGAGACCCTGCATGAGATAAGTGTCTGGTCCTTGGGTTTGGACCCAATCCCATCATTCCCAGTATTTCTCTGCATAAAACCCACTGAATTGGCACTGGGATCACTGGGATACATGGAGCAGGATGGATGGGACCAGCACGTGGTTCCCTCTCTGCTGGGGCTTTGGAACTGGTTTGTATTGGTGCTGCTTGGAGCCAGAGGGACAGGTAGGGATGGGTTTGCTCCTATGAGCCTCAGTGAGTGCTTCGATGGAAGGGTCCCACTAAAACCATGGCATCCTGGGGGTGGGAAGCTGCATCCCTTAAGGATGCCCATCAGCATCTGCTCCCCCCCCCCTAAAGCCAATGCAGAGTCCTCCAAGTCCAAAGTCCCAACTCAGGCAGCTCCTCCCAGGCTAGAGCATGGAGTAAAGCAGGAGCAGCTCCAAGCAGTGAGTGTGCAACCCATCCCATCCAATTGGATCCTACACAAAGGTGTAGGAGCTGCAGCTTCACCTGGATCCGGAGCAGAGCATGGGGTATGTAGGGGCTGAGCTCCTCCATGCACTTGGGCCCTGCCTGTGCAAAGTCCACACTGGATCTGTCAGCACCTGGATGCTGATTGCTCAATCCCAGCATTCCAGCCCTTGCATCCATGAGCTTCCAGGCCACAGAGAGGTGAAGGGACCCACGTTGCTCCTGGGAAGCCCATGGACACAAGGGCTCCTGCTCTCAAGGTCACTTCCCTACAGGATCCCTGCATGTCCTGAAGCCCTGAGATGCCATCAGGAGAGGATCTCTGCTTCCCATTGGCTTTCATTGCAGCAGGACCTGGAGCTACATGGAGGAAACCCAACTGCAGCTGTGCCCAGTTGGAGCAGGAACCATGAGGGCTCTGGAAGTCCATGTTTGGAACATCCATCCATGGAAGTCCATGAAGGAACCATGACTCCCTCTGGAGTCAGGAGCACAATTCCCACCTTGCTCCTGGTAAAGGGTTGGAGAACGTCACCTCTGGCTCCGTTTGGATGCTCCCTGAGGCTGGGGATGAAATGGGATCTCCATGTTGCCAAGCATGGGGTGATGCTGTGCTCTTGGGATGGAGGTGATGCTCCATTGTGGAGCATCCATTAGATCGCATCCATGCTTGGCTTCTGTGGCCTGCAAGAGCCAAGGCTGTGGCTATGGGATGGATTTGGAGCTGGACTGGGATATGGAGGAGCAAAACAGGGATCAGGGGCTGGAAAACATCCCATTATATGGACATCTGGAGATCACTGGGACATTCCCAGTGTGGCTTCCTCATTGCCCTGCTACCAAACCCTGGTGCTGGCTTGGGTGGCATCACACCAGTGAGCTCCAGTGCCACCATCCCAGTGCTTATCCCACCAGCTGGGTCTCTCCATTGGTTTTCTCCCCACTTATGGTGGCTCTGGACCATGTTGGGAGCCCCAGATCTTTCCTTCCTGGTTCTCCCCATGGTGTTTAGCTGGTGCCAAGCTGGGATGGTTCTGCTCTCAAAGGAGACCCCTCAGGGTTAAACTCCAGCTTAGAGCTGGAGCTGAGCTTTAGCCCCAGAGCTAAACCAGCCCTTGCATCACCTCAGCACATGATGCAATATCCCCCCTTGCCTCATAGCAGTGCTCAGATGGGACCTCAGCCTCTGGAGGAGACAAAATGTCTCTTTCCCAAGTTCCTTTCCATAGGCTGCAATTC
Organism: Melopsittacus undulatus; assembly: GCF_012275295.1. Lineage (NCBI taxonomy): Eukaryota > Metazoa > Chordata > Aves > Psittaciformes > Psittaculidae > Melopsittacus > Melopsittacus undulatus. The sequence goes on along the minus strand of NC_047549.1, from coordinate 385,189 downwards.
CAGAGCTTGGGAGAACGTGTGTGGGGTCAGAGGAGGTCCTCAGGCTGCAAGGTCCTGCCCTCTTTGGTTCAGGTTTGGTGCTTGAGGAGCTCATTGGGCTCTAAACCAACTCATCACCCTCTGAGGGACCTCTTGTCCCATGGAGGCTGCTCCTTGTCCATTGATGTCCTTTGGAAGTGGGAATTGCATCTGGGAGCTGCTTGAGCTGGAGCTGAGGCTCCTTCCTCATTCTTCATTGCAGAGATAGAAGATGCAGGAGGTTTGGGGTCAGGGGGTGTCCTTCCTGCCATCCCAGAAGGGAATCCTGCTGTATTCCAGGATGGAGCCTCTCAGATTCCAACAGCTTCTGACCTTTGGGGTTTCCTGCCCCTCTGCACCCCTCTCTGCTGCTTTAGGCTGCCACAACATCCCCCATTGCATTGGAAACCATCATCCCAAAGACCTCTTCTTTGGGATTTTAATCCTAAAACGATGGAATAATCACGGTTTTAAGGCCCCTCTGGAGGTCCTCATCCCATCCCTGTGCCCAAAGCAAAGTGAGGTTGCTCCAGCCCCATCAAGCTGAGCTTTGAGCATCTCCAAGGATGGAGATCCAAGGAGAACGTGTCCCATGTGTGACTTCCTTGCACAGGTCCAGGCTTCCAGTCCCTGATGCATGGGGACCTTCCTTAGGCTCTCTTCATCCCATGATGGCTCTATCAGCACCTCACTGACCTTCTGATGCTGCAGGGACCACCTTGCTCCTTGCCTTTAGCCTTCAGATACATGTGGAGCAGCTCCTATGTGAAGCCTTTGTGTAGGCAGCATCTGCCATAGGATGAGGGTGCCATGGAGAGCACCCCAGTGCTCATACTGGTGAGGGTTGGGGTGGTTTGCACCCCAAGATACGAGTGAGCCTGAATGTGAAGCCTCCATGAGGTTCTTCTGGAGATGCTGTCACCTCTCAACCCACAACCCTTGGGATGTGTTTGTGATTGAGCATCACCAGATGGATCCAGATCTCCTGGGCTCCATGTCCCTGCTCCTGCACTGGGGATCTCACAGGTTCTGCCTTAGCAATGGGGTTTTTGGGTGTGTTTTGGCTTTGGGCTCATGGGATGCTTTGGTTTCAAGGTGTTTCCATGTCCTGCTCAGTGCTTTAGCTCTTGGGAGAGAGGAAGAGCATTGAGGAAACCTTGTGTTCATAGGGTCATGGAATGGGTTGGGTGGGAAAGGAGCTTGGGATCATCCACTTCCAACCCCCTGCTATGGGCAGGGACATCTCCCATAGAGCAGCTTGTTCCAAGCTGGCCTGGGACACTGCCAGGGATGGAGCATCCAAACCTCCTTTCAACCCATCCCAGTGTCCCAGCACCCTCATAGGGAAGAATTCCTTCATCTCCACCATGAACTGTTCCAGTTGGACCCAGCACCCATTGTCCTATCCCTGAGGAAGGCATTGAGGACACCAGAGCTGGATACAGCACCCAGGTGGGGGCTCAGCACCCAGGTTGGGTCTCAGCACCCAGCTGGGGTCTCAGCACCCAGGTTGGATCTCAGCACCCAAGTGGGCTCTCAGCACCCAGGTGGGGTCTCAGTGAGCAGAGCACAGGGGCAGGATCCCCTCCTTGGCCCTGCTGCTTGGCTGCAGGCAGCTTGGAGGGTGTTTGAGCTCCTGGAGGAGAAGCCTGAGCTGGGGCATGGATCCAGCTCTGCTCCCTGGGCAGGAGGAGCTGCATTGCCATAGAGGGTAACTTGGAGCCTCTGAAGCCATGAAATTCACTGCTCCAGCTGCTTCCAAGCAGCAGGTCAGGTCCCTGCTCCCAGGAGGGGATAAATCACCTCCTGTTTGCTTCCAAAGGAGACAGCTTCTAAATATAGGGATCACACTGGAGCCCTGGAGAACAAAGGAGTCCTGGCACCAGCTGCCTCCCTCATCCCTGTCCTCTGCCCCTCCAGCCACAGGCTTAGGGAGGCGTTTAAACCTTCCCATTGGAACAGCAGCCCCAGGAGAAGGGTTTGGGGGTGTTGGGTGAGGAGGAGCCCAATGGGAGCCATCAACACCCCCCATGGCCTGGGCTGCATCAAATGGGAGCAGCTGAGCTCTGGTGAGATCCCACTTGGATGCTGCTTCCAGCCCTGGTGTCCTCAGCATAAGGGGGACATGGATCAGCAGGGATAGGACAAGGGGTGATGGGACACCTGGGAGGGTGCTGGGACACTGGGATGGGTTGAATGGACAAGGTTTGGATGCTCCATCCCTGGTTAAATAAGGCTTGGAGCAACCTGCTCCAGTGCAAGGGGTTTGGAACTGGATGAGCTTTAAGGTCCCTTCCATCCCAACCCATTCCATGGATTTTCCCCATCCTTTCCCTGGCATTCCCACCAGCACCTTGGGTTTTCCTGAATGGGAGCAGCTTGGCCCTGGATCCCACCAGCCTCTTCCAAAGGGATTTAGGAGCCAGCAGGACCTGATGTGGGAGCCAGGGATGCTGGATGTGGTGGTCCCAGCTCTGCAGGAGCTCCAACCCCATCATAGGCCTTGGAGATGCTCAGCTTTAGAAGTGATGGTGATGATGGTGATGATGATGGTGATGATGATGATGGAGCAGGGACACAGCAGGTAACCAGATGGATTCATGGATTCACCCGTGGCCTGGAAGAACCAGGAAGTGGCTGGACCAGGATGGGGAGATCCAGCATGAGGAGCAAGACTCTTCCTTGTCCTGCCTTGAGCTCAGGCTTAACCAATGGATCCTGGTAGGTGGGATCCATACACTGCCAAAGGCTTTTCTCTCCTTGAGGAAGGACATGTCCAGCTCTGATGGAGCTCAGCAGATCCTCAGGAGGCATCTTCCTACCTGGCATCTCGTGAGCAGACTTGGAAGTGCTTTCAAGGATCCATCCCAATGGTTCAGCATGAAGCAAAGCTCCTCCAAGCCCTAGCTGATGCTCAGCACCCGGAGAAGCCTTCAATGCCATTCCAAAGGCAGGGAATCATGCCAATGCCATGGAGGCCCCATCCATAGAGGCAGGAGATGGGGTGTTCTGCACAGGGTGGACCAGGACAACCCTTATCCAGCCTCTTCTGCTGGTATCCATCCTCCTGCTTGGCTGCAGGAATGATTCTCCATCATAGAGATTCCCTTTGGATTAAACCCTCAAGTGGGGCTTGGGAATCCCAGAATCCAGGTGGGGCTGGGGTGGGAATGGTGGGCACAGGAGCAGAGGGGGTTATGGGAATACATCCCAGAACCCCATTTGAAAGAGCCTGAGGTGGCCACTGACCTTGGGGCTTTCTTGTCTTGCAGATGAGCCTGATCCTGCCCTGTCTGGTGCTGTCCCAGCTGCTGCTCACAGGACAGAACTGGGGTAAGTTCCTAAGGGATGTCCCCATGGATCCTTCTCTCCCTGTTCCATAAAGCCCTCCCATAGCTCCCTATGGTGGAGGAGGGATTGTCCCACCATGGAGGACATCCAGTCCCTCTAGAGCCAGGCAGCTCCATCCCCAGGCTGCAGAGCAGTGTGGGCTGCTCCAGTGCATCCCATTTATCCCACTTCCCAACAAATCCCTGCCCTCAAGCACATCCTGGAGCCATCCTAGTTCCTCTTGGAACCATCCCCATTGACCTTAGAGCATCCCAGGTCCCCTCAGAGCCATCCTGGTTCCCTTCAGAGCATCCCAATTCCCCTTGGAGCCATCCTAGTTCCTCTTGGAACCATCCCCATTGACGTTAGAGCATCCCAGGTCCCCTTGGAGCCATCCTGGTTCCCCTTGGAGCATCCCAATTCCCTTTGGAGCATCCCAGTTCCTCTGGGAACCATCTCCATTGACCTCAGAGCATCCCAGGTCCCCTCAGAGCCATCCTGGTTCCCTTCAGAGCATCCCAGTTCCCATTGGAGCATCCCAGTTCCACTTGGAGCATCCCAGTTCCATTTGGAGCCATCCCAGTTCCTCTTGGAACCATCCTCATTGTCTTTAGAGCCATCCCAATTCCCTTTGGAGCCATCCTGCTTCCCCTTGGAGCATCCCAGTTCCCATTGGAGCCATCCCAGTTCCCCTTGGAGCATCCCAGTTCCCTTTGGCACCACTGGTCCTGTGCCTGCTGTGAGTGACAGTGATGCTGGGAGGTGGGTGCTTGGTCTGGGTGCATTGGGTGCCCCAAAGGGGTGTCCCAAAGCATGGGAGCACCAGGAAGGGCTGGGATGGAGGTGCCAGCCCAAGGCTTATTTTAGTGCCTGTTGTTCCTGGCTCCTCCTGGGCCAAAGGTTCCTTAAGGAGTTGTTTTAATCCGGTTTTAATCATGGTTTTATCATATTTTAGTCCAGTTTTACATTTTAGTCCTGTTTTAATCACATTTTAGTCACGTTTTGGGACATTTTAGTCACGTTTTGGGACATTTTAGTCATGTTTTAGGATGGTTTAGTTCCCTTTTACATTTTAGGCCTGTTTTAATCACATTTGAGTCACATTTTGGGGTGTTTTAATAATGGTTTCATAATGGTTTAGGACATTTTAATCACATTTGAGTCCTGTTTTACTCATATTTTAGTCATATTTTACGTTCTAGTCACATTTTACTTGTGTTTTACTCCTGGTTTACTCCTGTTTTACATTTTAATCATATTTTAGTGACATTTTAACCCTATTTTACTCACGTTTTACTCATGTTTTCCATTTTACCCACGTTTTAGTCAGGTTTTAATCCCGTTCATGGGATTTTAGTGGTGTGGGAATCACATTTCCCCACTGCCACACCACAGACACTGATAATCCCAGCCTCCAATCCACAACCATTCCTCTGGAATTAAACCAGGGGAAGGTTTGGAGCTGGGAACAGCAACTGAAGTGGGTTGGGAGGCTCAAGTTCTTCCCTCAACTTGGCTATTCCCAGGAAGGAGCTGGGAACAAATAGGTTGGAAAAGAAGGAGAGATTGATCCGTGTGGATCTGGCTGTGCTGCTGCCTCCATCCAACAAAGGCACTTTGTTCTGCAGCACAACTTGAGGCAGTGTTTGCTGGGCTCCATGATCCAGCAGGTTCCTTCCCTAGGGATGGGTTAGCAGTGGGCAGGAAGCAGGATGCGGTGGTTGCATCCTGCTCTTGGCTATGGGTGCTGTGCAGAGGGAGAAGCTGGGCATGGAGCTGGCTGTGGAGGACAGGAGGGTCACACCATTAGGGTCAGGATGGGGATACAGAGGACACTTGGGTCTGCTTAAGCCCCATGAAGCTGCCATCAGGGGCTCTTGGATCTCTTGGATCTGGTGCCATTCCAGGCTCTTTATCTCCTGGCTCATGCTGCTGATCCCAGGCCAGAAGGAGCCAACTCTGTTGCACCCTCATGGTCTTCACCATGTCCATTCTTCCCTGAGAAAGCCTCCAAGCCCCATGTAGGACTTAAAACCCCATGTAGGACTTAAAACCCCCTTTGGTCCCAGAGACCTTTGGGATGGTCCATGTTGACCCTAAGCTCTGTTTTGGCCTGAAGTGGGAAGCATCATTGCTAAGAGCACGTATCCCTGTTCAGGAGACCATCAGGGGTCCAAGCATCCCAAGAAGGTAGGAGGGGAAAGGGAAGGAGAAGCAAAGAGTGGGATGGAGCAAGGGAAAGGCAACATGGTGATGGGAACCCAACAGTCCTGAAGGTGGCAGAGCCACTGTAAGGAGCAGATAGAGCCATCCCCAAAACAGGCTTGGAGCAGGGATGGGTGCCCTCCTGTCCCTGCTCATTGCAGGGGGTTGCAGATGAGCTTTGAAGATCCCTTCCAACCCAAACCATTCCACGATCCTAAGATGCAGAATGTGGGAAGGGATGGGCTTGGCTTGGTCCTAAGTGTTTATGTGGGACAATATGGGAACCCCAATGAAATCCCATCAATGGGAATGTCTCCATCATCTCCTTTACCCCTTCTTAACTCTCCAACCTCCTTTGCAGCTCCACCAACGAAGAGCATTTGGAGTTCAAGAAGGCTTTGTACAGAGCAGATGCCAGGAGCTCCTTGGAGCTGCGGAGCATGGCCTGGGACACGTCCCCCCTGGAGAGCAGAGCAGGCGATGGCAGAGAGGAAAGCACTTTAAAGAGGCTCTCTGGCTTGAAGGACTTGAAGGACTCGCGCTGTGGGAAGGAGGGACCCTTTGCTATGGAGCCCCAGGTGGACCCTGAGAGTGACTCTGAGGAGCTGGGTGCTGGTAAGGGGGCAGCAGGGCCACCCAGCCCTTGTGCTGGGGCCTCGCTTGGTGGAGGCGAGGACAAGTACCTGAAAACAGAACCAAAGCAACTCGAAGGCCTCGGCAAAGAGCACTTAGAGAAGAGCAAGAGGGGGATCCAGAGGGTGGACTGGACCTCGAGACCCACCAGGAGCCCAAGTCCTCACTATAAGGAGCTGGGCAAGGTGACAGATGTAGCAAGCAACCTGCCCTACCGGGGCCAGGCCGTGCGGGAAGTGCCTCCTCCGCTGTTCAGGAAGACCCTGAACCCCGTCCTCAGCAAGGCCAAAGCCTTGGAAAGCTCATCCCATAGGAAGGGGCTGCTGGTTGAGTCGGACTTGGGGGAGATCAACCCTCTCAATGCAGCTGAATGGACGATCCCAAAGCTCAGTGCTGAGCTGGCTGTGGGCAAGCAGACCTGGACGGTGAATGCTGAAGACTCAGTGGAGAGGATGCCATTGATGCCTCTGGATCCTGCTCCCTGCAGCTCCTATGACATCGAGATGAGGCCCTATGTGTGCAGTGTGCTGGTGGAGGAGCAGGGCAAGGAGGAGCTGGGGCCTGAGGAGGACCCCACAGTCTACACCTGCATCGAGTGCAGCATCTACTTCAAGAAGAAGGAGCACCTGATGGATCACATGCTGCAGCACAACCGTGGACCAGCCAGGGACCAAGACAGGGATGCTCTAGGGCAGTGCCAGTTCTGCTGCAATGAGTGTGGTTGGGCCTTTGGAGACCCTGCATCCTTGGAGCAGCACAAGAGGCTGCACCAGGAATCCCGGGAGAAGATCATTGAGGAGATCCAGAAGCTGAACGAGTGTCCGGATGAGGGTCGGGATGCGAGGCTGCAGTGCCCCAAGTGTGTCTTTGGCACCAACTCCTCCAAGATCTTTGTCCAACACGCCAAGATGCACGTCAAGGAGAGGAAGGACCAAGGGGCCAAGAAGCTGAACCTCTTTGGAAGCACCAGCAGTGGGGAGATCCAGGACAGCCCCATCTACAAACCCTTCAAACCCAATGAGCACGTGGCCCTGCAGATGCAGGTGCCCCCCCAAAGCAGCAGCAAAGGGCTCAGCACCTGCGTGCTCTGCAGCTTCCCAGCTCCCAACGACACCATCCTCAAGGAGCACATGAAGTATGCCCATTCCCACCTGTCCTGGGACACGGAGGGGTATGAGGATGATCCCAACCAGCCCGGAACCAGCAGGGATGCCTACAGCCCATCCCGCCCGGCTCGCTTTGCTGACACCGATTACTTTGGCAAAGCAGAGCAGCTTTACCCACCAGCATCCCAGGAAAGCACATCCCATTATGAAGCTGTGCCCAGCTTCACCCTAACGCATCCCAGACACAAGAGCAATGGGGCTGGCAAGAAGGACTACCAGGCGTCAGGGTTCCACGCCAGGAAAGCGGCTCCCTATGGAGCCCCCCATAAAACCTCGGGGTTATCCGGTTTTCCCTCTGCTAAAGCCTATTCCCACTTTGCTCTGCAGCAGCTGAAAAGAAAAGGAGGAGCTCAGGCCCTGGAAGAAGGTGATGCCCTCAGGGGTCACCCCATGGGGCTGGAAGAGCTCAGGCACAAGTGGCTGTTGGGCAGCGATGCTGTGAGCATGGAAGAGGAGATCTCCGGGAGCACAGAGATGGAGCTGGGTGAGAACAGAGGCACCAGAGCCCTCAGCATCCCTCAGGCTGCCTTGGACCTCAAGAGGACGTTCAGAGACACCTTGAAGGCCACAGACCCCTCACTGGCATCCGAGGAGCAGCAGCAGCAGCTGCGGATGATGGTCCCCATCGTCCTCCTGGAGGAGCTGAACCTGCATCCCAAAGCCACCAAGAGGCCGCGGGGGAAGCCCTACAAGAAGAAAGCTCTGCTCCCATCCCGGGACTTCCTGATGGAGGAGCCTCTTCCCTTGGACATGCTCCTGTTGGACCCTCCCCTGGAGCTCGATGACCTCTTGGACTCAGACTCCCCCATGCTGAAGAATGAGGAACGTAAATGCCCCTATTGCCCCGACCGCTTCCACAACGGCATCGGGCTGGCTAACCACGTGCGGGGTCACCTCAACAGGGTGGGGGTGAGCTACAACGTCCGTCACTTCATCTCGGCAGAGGAAGTCAAAGCTATTGAGCAAAAGTTTTCCTTCCAAAAGAAGAAGAAAAAAGGTAGTATGTATTCAATTCACTGTGCCCCTCTTTTCTTGCCCTCCCATCACCGCTTGGGTACGTATGGAGCTGTGCCCCCACCGCGGTGGCCACGGCACAGCCTTGGCCTGGGTTTGGTAACCACCATCAGAACAGGCTCATCCCACTGTCCTTGACTCTGTCCCCTTCTCCCCACAGTTGCCAACTTCGACCCCAGCACCTTCAGCCTGATGCGGTGTGAGTTCTGCGGCGCCGGCTTCGACACCCGTGCCGGGCTCTCCAGCCACGCCAGAGCTCACCTGAGAGACTTTGGCATCACCAACTGGGAACTCACCATCTCGCCCATTAACATCCTCAAGGAGCTGTTGGCCAACTCCTCGGAGCACCCGATGCTGCAGGCGGCGATGGCAGCGGAGCCTTCATCCCCGAGCAGGGAGAGGGATGCTCATGGCTTCGGGCCCCGCAAGAGCATGACCCCCATGTCTGAGTGCAGCATTCCACGTTCTCCTCTGTCCCCGTTCCCCACATCATGGGGAGATGAGTCCCTGCAGTCCTACAGAGATGGTGAGTGTCCATGCGAGCCCCAGACCCTGCTGATGGTGACCCCAACCTGTGCTGGAGGGTGGGTATGTGCAGGGAAGGGTTGAACTGGTGTAAGCTGGGGTTACTGGTGCTGTGTCCTGCCTGCTGCTGGGCTGGGGGCAGAGGGATGGAGGTGCCAGCAGAGGAAAGGGCCAGGCAGTGCTGGCCCATGGAGAGCTCACATTCCAGGAGGGAATTGTGCTCTGGATGTTCAGGCTTTGCCCTTTGAAAAGGTTGTGTTTAGGACTGAGCTTTCCAGTTGGGAAGCCCCTAAAGCTGCTCCAATCCCAGGCTGGAGGAAAGGGAGAAGAGTGTGGTCACTGGTGCCAGTCCAGCCTGGTGGCACTTCTCCATGCAGGATACAACCTGCATTCACTCCTTGTTGTCCATAGATGCTCCTATGAGGGGCAAGGACCATAAAGGCTCCATCCCAAGTGGGTTTGGATCTGAGCTGCTCCCCTGCAGCAGTGAAGCTCCAAACCATTCCAACAGGTTTATCTATCCCAGAGCTGAGCCTGTCCCAAACAGCTTCCAGCCTCCAAAGCCTGAGTGTGCACCAGGAGCTTCAAAAAGCCTAAAACCTTGGATTGGGAATTCCAACCACCTCGTGACACTTGGTGCTTCTGGCAGCCTCTTGAAGGAGCTTCTCATTAGGTTCTACTCAGCCTAATCCTATGGGAAGACAGCCCTGCAGCAAGAAGCTGTTTGGCTGTAATTGACATTCCAAAGAGCCTGTAATCCCGGCTCCCCAGACAGCTCCATGTGACTTAGGCTGCTCTTTGGGATGAGTCTGGAGCATAATGAACACAAATGAACCCAAACCTCCCCCCTCCAACTCTCCTCTCTTGGTCCCACAAGCCTGAGAGGATGAGGAGCTGCCAGCCTGAGGTTGATACCAAGGGGAGGTGTTTATAGGGCTCAGGTGATGGTCCTGCCCCTGTGCCTATTGCCTGGGAAGAGTGAGGTTTCCCAGTGCCTGGAATTCACTGGATCAGGTTGTTTGGGGTAGTGATGCTGTTGGAACAGCCAGGGCTTTGCCCCTTTGGTTCATGCAGCTCATAACGTGGCAGATCTAATGGCAAATGGCCCCAAAGGGAGGGTTAGGGGCAGCAATGGGTCACATCCTGCACTGTGATCTTGCTCCATCACTTCAATGGCAGCCCAAAGCCTGTGATGGGAGCATCTCCTGCTCCCTCCCTGTGCCCGTCTGGAGATGCCAGTGGGAGAAATGGGGTTGGGAATTGGACAATTCCCAGTTAATTTTACTCCCAGGAGCTGAGTTGGAGCTTGGTTGGAGGAGCTGAACTCAAGCTTTGCTCCAGTGTTGGGTTTAAACCTGGATCCGGTTGAGGAGGACGTGAGGGATGAGCACAAGAGCCAGAGCCCTTCAGTTTCCCCCTTAGGCTGTGCTCCTGCATTGAAAGTCACATGCTCCCCACTCCCTTTGGTGTGTCCTTACCAATAAACCATGTAAACTGGGAATGCTTCAGGTTCCCCAGTGCAGGAACCTGTTGTGTGACCCACGTGTGCACTGCAACCACCTGGAGACAGGGACTCCGGGTGCCTTTTGTATTCAAATCCAAGCCTGGAGCCTCTTAGTTCCAGTCCCAGGCTCCTGCAGATGACTTGAGCTCCGCCTTGGGTTGCTCCCAACCCCATCATACATCCACGTGCTCCTCTTGCAACTTAACTCTCGCTTCGGGTTTGGCTTTGGGAAGCAGTTGGGTAAACGGGGAACAGGTTTGGGAATGGGGGATGCGCAGTCAGTCCTGGCAGGGTTTTAGGTGGATTTCAAGCCCTGATTGTCCCTGTGTCTCCTTAAATCCCCCGTGAAACATCCTTTAGGACACCATTAGTCCCTTGCTTGTGTTTTGCACCAGCTCTTTAATGTATAGAGGCTTTTAAGCACCACTAAGGTGACAGAGGCCATTAGGAAGCTTCCTGCTTCCTTCCTCTCCCCATCCAGCCCTGCCAACGGCCAGCAGGTCCCTGCTGCTATTGCAAGGTGCCTCCGTAGCTGGTGAGGGTGAAGGATATAGGTAGATCCTTAAGGAATCCCATAGGTTAAGTTGGAGTGTGGTGGTGCTCTCTGGGCACCCCACATGGCCCCATGGGGGGGACGTTCTCCCTTCCTGGAGCTGCTCAATGAGGAAGAAAGGGGCACTATGAGGTTTAACACATTCTCTTTGTGGTCTCACATCCTTACCTGCTCCTTCCTATGGCTCCCAAGCAACTCCAGAGTACCTAAACCAACCCCAGCTTGGCTCCATCATCATCCTCAGTGCCATCATCCAGAGACACCCAGTGGGATCTTTGGTGTTCTGAGGCTTTACATCCATTCCCTTACCCACAAGAGCAAACACTCCTCTTCCCCCCCCTTAGTTCATGCTCTTCTATAGTTCCACAGCTTCCAACATCCCCTTCTTGGTGATGATTTTAGACCCTGGCTCAATGGGGTTCCCCTTTAGGTGCCACATTCAAGGTTCTGAGCACCTTAAACCTCATCCCTTCCTCCTGCTGCTTCCCTATGGGACATCCCCTTTGTGTGCTGTCCCTGCTGCAGCTGCCTCCTGTGAGGCCAGCTTGGCTCCATCCCGAGGCTGTTTGTGCAGCTCTTGGCAGGCACCTCGGGAGCACGTGGTGCTTCTTGGCAGGCATTGGGAAGCATTGGGCAATGGGATCCTCTCCTCCCTACCTGGCTTGCACCATCCAGCTCCTTTGCTCTTTCCTGCCTGAGGTCTCCTGGATTCCTCCCTTAGGAACAGGAGCAAACGCAGCTTTTCTGGTTGACTTCCCTGCCCACACAGAGGTTTTCCTTCTGGAGCACATCCAAGGGGTTAGGAGAGGGCTGGATCATTCCAGCATCATTCCTTAATGCTCCTGTTGAGCGTTAGGTGAGGACATGGATGTCTCCATGCCCTCAAAGAGCATCTTCTTCCTCTCTTCCTGCCTTTAAGAGCATCTTCTTCCTCTCTTCCTGCCCTAAAGAGCATCTTCTTCCTCTCTTCCTGCCTCAAAGAGCATCTTCTTCCTCTCTTCCTGCCCTAAAGAGCATCTTCTTCCTCTCTTCCTGCCTCAAAGAGCATCTTCTTCCTCTCTTCCTGCCTCAAAGAGCATCTTCTTCCTCTCTTCCTGCCCTAAAGAGCATCTTCTTCCTCTCTTCCTGCCTTAAAGAGCATCTTCTTCCTCTCTTCCTGCCTCAAAGAGCATCTTCTTCCTCTCTTCCTGCCTCAAAGAGCATCTTCTTCCTCTCTTCCTGCCTCAAAGAGCATCTTCTTCCTCTCTTCCTGCCTCAAAGAGCATCTTCTTCCTCTCTTCCTGCCTCAAAGAGCATCTTCTTCCTCTCTTCCTGCCTCAAAGAGCATCTTCTTCCTCTCTTTGGATGCCTGGGATCTTGGCTTGGAAAAGAGCCACAAGGATCCTAAATCCTGACTCCACAGCTTAAAGTTAAAGCCAGGATCTAAGGGTATTCCCCAAACTGTCCTTGAGAGGCTTGGGGCCATCACCTCATCCCATGGAGTTCCCTGACCACCTTCTCCATAAGGAACTCATTCCTAATGGACAATCTGAGCTTCCCTGGGAGCTTTAGGCCATTCCCTTAAAGTCTTTCCCAACCTGCTTGAGCCTGGGACCCTAAACCCTCTTTGATTCCTTCTCCCACCTCTCCTTAGGTTGGGGGAGCCGGTGCTGGGATGGAGCTGAGCCCAGCCTGAGCCTGGAGCACACCAGGATGGGAAGGTGCTTCCACAGGGCTGGAATGGGACGGGTGTCGTAGTTTAAACCGGGTTTTAGATGGATTTAAGCCTAGTTTCTTCCTCAGTGCTTTGACTCGAGAGCAAAGAGCTCAGTGTGGCTCCGGTTCCATCCTGACCTTCACTTCCACATGAAGGCATCAGGATGCTTTGTGGCCGTGGCCTTTTGTCCTCCTTCCCATCCCATAGTGCATCAAACCTCTGCAGGTCCCCAGTGCCACCAAAGCCAGGTCAGGTCCCTCAAGGGCTGGAGGTCAGTGTGCTCCTTTCTGCTGTGCTCCTGACCCACTTCCTGCTGCCTTTGATGCCTCTCTGAGCTCCAGCTGAGGGAGATGCTCACGTTGGGCTCCTCCTTCCCCTTCCACAGGGAGAGGTGGGATTTTTGTCCTGGATATCACCATTTCTGTGGGTTTTAGCCTCAATTGCAGCTCCCTTTTCACCACTTGGCCCCAGGAGATGAGGTCTCAACCAGGTCTCAGCACAGGGAGGAGCATCCCTAAGGGCACAATAACCTCATTGCAGCAGAGGAATCCTCCCTTTCCCAATGGTGTGGAAGTGCTGGGCAAGGGGATGGGGTTGGGATGGGTGCAGCACCCCCATGGGGCTCAGACCTGCCACATCCCAATGGAGAAAGGAGCATCTTGGGTTCCAGCTCCGACTACAGCGACTCCTTGTGACCTGGTGGTGGCTTTGGCTCCGGCTCCTTTAAGCCAAGGAGAGGGTTTAAGGGCAGGAAAAGAGGAACTTGAGGCCCCGTTGTTGAAGGAATTCCATAGCTCCAGTGTTAAAGTGATTCCATAGGTCCAGTGTTAAAGTGATTCCATAGGTCCAAGGTTAAAGTGATTCCATAGCTCCAAGGTTAAAGTGATTCCATAACTCCAAGGTTAAAGTGATTCCAAAGCTCCAAGGTTAAAGTGATTCCATAGCTCCAAGGTTAAAGTGATTCCATAGCTCCAAGGTTAAAGTGATTCCATAGCTCGTGTTAAAGTGATTCCATAGCTCCACAGCCTGACACAGACCTGGCAGCCCTGCCTCCGTTGGCTCTGGATGCAGCAGCCTGGCCAGCAGAGGCAGATGCTTCCACCGCATCCCACATGGAGCCAGCAGGCAGCATTCCCAGAGCCTGCTCTGTGGATCTTCCTCTGGGATACTTGGCTCCAGTGTAGGAATGAGCTGCTCCACAGCTCGGAAGCACTGTTGGCTGCTCCAGAGCCCTGGAATTCCAGGATAACGGAGCCTTATCCAGGAGAATGAGGGCTCCTGGATTACCCCACAAGGGTCACCTCAGCACCCAAAAGGATGGGACCCTCTGTGTTGTCACCCTGGGAACCACTTGGAGCTCCTGAAGAGCTCAGGATTTAGGGAATCATGGAATGAGCCAGGTTGGGAAACACCCTCAGCATCATCCGGTGCAACTGGTGCCCAGCACATTCCCTTCTCCTTTTCCAACGGGACTCATCCTTGTTGCTCTTGGCCGTGGCTGCGTCTCCCTTCCCCATTCGGGAATACTGGGAATACTGGGAATTCTGTCATTCCCATGTCTCTTCCCAAGACCCTGGTGTTCTCAGCTGGTTCCTGTAGGGGGACATCGCTGCTGGGGCTGAAGCCGTGTTGTCTATGAGGGGCAGCGCTCCTGGTATCCCTGTATCCCTGTATCCCTGTATCCTTGTATCCCTGTATCCCTGTGTCCCTGTATCCCTGTGTCCCTGTATCCCTGTATCCCTGTATCCCCGTATCCCTGTATCCCTGTATCCCCGTATCCTTGTATCCCCGTATCCCTGTATCCCTGTATCCCTGTATCCCTGTATCCTGTATCCCTGTATCCTTGTATCCCTGTATCCCTGTATCCCTGTATCCCTGTATCCCCGTATCCTTGTATCCCCGTATCCCTGTATCCCTGTATCCCTGTATCCCTGTATCCTGTATCCCTGTATCCTTGTATCCCTGTATCCCTGTATCCTTGTATCCCTGTATCCTGTATCCCTGTATCCTTGTATCCCTGTATCCTTGTATCCCTGTATCCCTGTATCCTTGTATCCCCATATCCTTGTATCCCCGTATCCCTGTATCCCTGTATCCTGTATCCCTATATCCCTGTATCCCTGTATCCTGTATCCCTGTATCCCTGTATCCCCATATCCCTGTATCCTGTATCCCTGTATCCTTGTATCCTTGTATCCCTGTATCCCTGTATCCTTGTATCCCTGTATCCCTGTATCCTGTATCCCCGTATCCCTGTATCCCTGTATCCCTGTATCCCTCCTCCGCACGGAATTCCTTCTTTCTGGCACGCTTTAAACCAGCCCCAGCGGAGGTTGGAGGCTGGAAACAGCCTCTGGTTCCTTTCCCTTCCCCCTCTGCCTCCGGTTGATGCTGACCGTGCTCATCCCATCCCATGGGATCGGGAATGCCGTTGTTGGGATGGGAAAGGGACCGGGATTGGGGGGGGAGCGCACTCGGCGCTCGCCCTCTCTCCCCTGCCGCCCTCCCCGCTCGGCGCTCGGCCCTGCGCCCTGCCGGCCGCCCC